>NC_133663.1:100055978-100308478 GCF_037893015.1 Macrotis lagotis
AGAACTGACAGGATGGAAAAGGAGATTAAAAAAAAAAGCTCTCTGAAGAAAATAACTCCTTCAAATGCAGAATGCAAATAAAGAAAGCTGATGACTTTGAAAGAAATTAGGAAGAAATAAAACTCTTCCAAAAAAGCAAAAAATTAGAAGAAAATGTGAAATATATCATTGGAAAAACAACTGAACTCAAAAATGGATCCAGAAGAAATAATTTAAAAATTATTGGGCTATCTGAATGTCATGAACAGAAGAAAAACCTAGACTTCATTTTTCAAGAAATAATACAGCAAAATTGTCCTGAGATCCTAGAAACAGAGGATAAAATAGAAATCGAGAGAATTCACAGGTCACTTCCTGAAAGAGATCCTAAAAGAACAACTTCCAGGAATACTATAACTAAATTCCAAAAGTTCCAAATCAAAGAGAAAATTCTAAAAACTGCCAGAAATTAACAATTGAACTACCAAGGTTCTAAAGTCAGGATTACACAGGATCTGGCTGCATCTACATTAAGGACTCATAGGAATTGGAATATGATATTCCGGAAGGCAAAAGATCTTGGTTTACAACCAAGAATCAACTACGCAGAAAAACCGAACATCCTCTTTCAGGATAAAAGATAAACTTTCAATGAAACAAGGTACTTTCAAACTTTCCTATTGAAACAACCAGAGCTGAACAGAAAGTTTGATCTCCAAGTACAGGACTCTGGTGAAACATAGAAGGGGTGGAAGAGAAGGACTAATTATGGGGAACTTAATGATATTGAACTGTTTGTATTACTGCATGGAAAGAAGATATTGATAACTCATATGAACTTTCTCATTTGTAAGAGCTGTTAGAAGGACCATATATAGACAGGACATAGGAAAGAATGGAATATAATTTTATAATATTGCAAAAAGATGGAGTCAAAGGGTAATAAAGGAAAGTATTGGGAGGAAGGAAAAGGAGATGAAGAAGAAGTTAAGAAATTTCACATTAAGAGTCAAGAAAAAGCTTTTCAATGGAGTGGAAAGGGGGAAGCCAAGGGGGAATGAGTGAGCCTTCATTCTCATCAGAAATGGTTCAGAGAGGAAATAACATACACCTTTAATAGTGTGAGGAAATCTATCTTACCCCACAGAAAAATAAGAAGAAAGGGCTGGGATAAGGGGGAATGGGGGGAGGGAAGGGGAATGAGTGAGGAAATCTGTTGCCCTGGAGAAGGATGGGAGGAAAAAGACAGGATGAGGGGGAATGGGGGGAGGGAAGCGACGAATAGGTGATAGAAGAGAGGGAAGATTGAGAGAGAGGGTACTAAGATTCTACACACTTTTGGACAGGGCCAGGATGAAAGGAAAGAGAGAGAATAAAATAAATGAGAGTGGGGAGGAATAGAGTGGAGGTACAGGTAGTAATAGCAACTGTCAGAAAAATATTGAAGCAACTTATCTGGTGGACTTATGATAAAGAAAGCAACTCACCCCAGAGACAGAGCCATTGAAATCTGGACACAGACTGAAGTACATTTTTTTTCTCTCTATTCCTGATGTTTCTCATCTTCTTGGTGGGAGGGGGTTGGTTATGTTCACTCTTCTGTTTCCTCTCATAATACATTCAATTTACATCAATGTAAACTATGTAGAGACTATCAGACAGCCTTTTGTGGGGGGGGAAGGTGGTCTATGTGAGGCAAAGCTTTCTTGGTCATCTTCCAAGTTTCTTGATCTAAAAGATTGTTTTCTTCCTTCTTTTCACTGGTTCTGTTATTCCCAGGATTTGTTTCAGGGTGTTATTTTATGGTTTTTTGAAAATGAATAGAGGAGAATTATGACAATTTACTTGAAATAATAATTTTAAAATGCTTAACACAGTCTCTAGTACATTAGTGAAGACTATATTTAGTAATTTTAAATATCTACCATTCTCACTTTCTTAATTAAATGGAGATGTTTCATTCAACTTACATGATTGTTATATAGATTAATGAAACAAAATATATAAAATATTATAAGATACAAGTAAGTTTTATGAAAAATCAAATAACTGACTCAGCATCAAGTATTTATTAATAGCACTTATAAGGTACAATTTATATATATATATATATATATATATATATATTTGAATATACTGGAAATGGCAGATTATGTATCTGTATTTATATATATACATACACACTCTCTCTATATGTATATACATACATCATCATCATTTATATTTAAGCATATATGTACACATAATATAGATTCTATCATTTAATAAAAAATTTTTCTTGTTTCTGAATTATACTTTGCTTTCTATATTACTGTAAAGAATTAGCAGCATCATAGAGTTGGAAAGGATCTTGCAGTTAATTATGCAAAACCCTTCCTTTTGAGGAAATGGTACAATTTGTTCAATGACATACAGGGAATTAATGTCTAAGTTATTACAAGATGTCTTTTAAATCCAACGCATTGTTCTTTCCATTATGTGATGAGATCAAATGTAGTAAGATGAGGAAAGTGGATGACAAAATTTCTTTCTTTTATATTTATTATTTAATCATTACTAGATTAGGATTTTAGAAGATACTGTAGTATTTTCTCAGTATATCTTTTTCAGTCCTAGATCAAAAATATTCATCATAATTAATCCTTTTGGATGCCATGATAACTTACATATAGCACTGAAGTTGTGATGTATATTTATTTTTGGTTCTTCTGATCTGAAACTTTATCAGTTCATAGAAGTTTTTTCAGGTTATCCAAATTCTGCATTGTTGTCATTTTAATGGGAATAATAGCTTTTATTTTCACTTACAATAATTTGCTCAGTCATTGTCCATAAGAGGAACTCATTTTGTTTCTATCCTTGATCACTTAATGCCATCACACTGATGTTCCTCACAATGTTCAGATCTTGAGGATATTATGGAAGAACTGAAAATGACTAAGTGTTCTTTAAAGATATAGTTCTACTATAGTAAAATGTATAGATGCTTGTCTACAGGAATAATAATTTTTTTCAGTGAAGTATTCTTTTTCCTAATCTATATTCTCTTCAACATAATATAGATTGATTTGATCTCATTCTATCTTCCATAGTTTAAGAGTATGTATATTTTTATTTTTAGAGAGGATAGTTTTCCTAAAAAAGATACAAAACTGATGAGTTAGTATTGATGATGGTCTAGCTCTACACAATAGAAGCTAAAGGACAGAGTTAATCTATCTAAGCTGACTCAATTTGTCTTTTACAAAACCAGAGAAATATTTTTTAAAAAACAGAGAAACTGACAGATATGTTTTTGATCTTCTATGAAACAAATTCCCCAACTTTCTTTTAGCAGAACCCTGGGCAACAATTATTTAGGAATGCTACATATTGATTATTTTGTCCTAAAAGGTATAAATAAAATGGTTCTCTTTTTATAGTCTCCTTTCGAGATGGATTGATCATAAGACCAAAGAAGATGAAGGTCATGCTTAAATTCACATCAGATGAAAACTACTTATACTTAAAAAATCTTTGTTGGCAATACCTATCTGAAAGTTGTCACTGGGCTTTGCTACTCAGCAGGATGCTGTCAAAGAATTTATTAATAGACAAGGAACTAGAGAAGTGAATCAAAAAGCACAGCATGTCCTTTGGGAGGCTAACAGCCTGACATCCTTGTGATATTAAACTCCGGGTGAGGCTAAAAGTTTACAGAGCAATGGGTTATTCATCCAACTATGAATGTGGACTTGCCATGACTGTCATTCCAGGTCATTTTCAGCAATGATATCTCAGTGACACATTTAATATTAAATGACAGAATAGAATCATCAGCAATGAGAACCCAGAGTAAAGGTGAATTAGGACATGATTGCAACTAACTTTTCCAGGTTAATCAAGTGAATAGATTTAAAAGGAAAAAGAGTTAGTCATGATGGTTTAAAACTACAAACAAGTTGGATAGTGGAAATGCTACAAGGGCACACTGAAGTACAATAAGATATTATAAATCATGACCATCAATTGCTAAAATGCTATAGACACAATGTTATTGTGTGACACATGGAAAAAGGAGTGATTCAGTTACACAAAGAAACAAAATGCTTCAGGTGCTTATGAGCCAAAGGTTAGAAACTGTTTAAATTTTAGCTAGTTTCCAGAGAATAGAATGCATATATTATTTCCTTTTTTCAAAAGAATTTTTTAAAATAATCTTTTATTTGACATTATTTTTCCCAAGTTACATGTAAAGCATTTTATATTGAATGACATTTATTAATTTTTTAGACTTTGGTTCTAGCCTTTGTTTTATTTAGTACTTTACTTTTCCCAGTTACATGTAAACACAATTTTTAACATTCATTTTCTTCCTTGCTCCGTTTCCTGTATCATTCTTTGAGAAGACAAGCAATTAGCTATAGGTTATACATGTGTAGTCTAAACATTTTCATAGTAGCAATGTTTTGAAAGAAAATAGAGACCTAAAAAAACTGGGAGAATAGTCCAGTGTAGAAAGGAATGCTGGAAAGCCAACAGGAGGCACTTAGTCATATTTCTGGACAGGTCTAGGCCCATCAAGTCAGCAGTGAAATGGGACAGCAGTGAACTCCAACTCCAGCTTGGAAGACCAAGTTTGAGACTTGGGAACACTGGTGCAATGACTGAGACTAAGTTGGACTCCTCTAAAGCAGGTAACAAAACCATTAGCACCTGAAACACTGTACTTCATCTTTAGATTAAATTAAATTCAAATTAATGCTGATTATATTTTTAAAAACAATTCATATATCTCCATAGGCAAGTGGTCAAGCCAGGAACCAGATCCTCAACCACCAACAAAAAATCTTTTGCCCCAGGAGTAGAGCTCAACTATCAAAATGAACCAAAAAAATTTTCAAAAAAGTAATAATCATAAAAAGCTCTCATTCTTTTTTTTGTGTTTTTTGTGTTTTTGCCAGGCAGCTAGGCCTGGCAAAGGCCACACAGCTAGGTAACTATAAAGTGTCTGAGACTGGATTTGAACTCAGGTACTCCTGACTCCAGGGCTGGTGCTCTATCTATTGTGCCCCAAAAGCTGTCATTCTTGATAGGGTGAATCAAAAACCATCTCAGCAGAGGAGAGTGGGGAAAAGTGACTGAAGGAAGTAATACTTTTAAAAGTAAAAATTTGCCAAATAGAAAAAAGAAATCAAATCCTATATAAGTAAAATTTACAAATTGGAAAAGAAAACACAAAAACTAACAGAAGAAAACAAAATCCTAAAAATTAGAATGGAACAAATGGAAATTAATGACTGTATGAGATATCACTATCTAAGAAAAATAAAGAGCAGCCTTTAATCAGGACAGAATCTAAATTAGGTTCAAATTTAATGCCAAGTTTGGTGGGCCTTAATGACTATGGATAATTCTGAAGGATTGGGAGTCCAGAAGTATTCTATCCATCTTAAAACACAATTTTACTCAGCTCTTCACTACCCATCAATCTGAAGTGTATTATCAGCTTAAGTTAACCACAGTTTTTAGAGTTTCCTTTACTTAATATACCTGGTTCTATAAGCACATCATTAAAGGAAGTTATAACTAAACAGGAGGCATGGTCATGAACATTAGAAATTGCAGTGTAGAATATCTCCACACAAATTGTAAGTGAACCCTAAACAGATATCATTCCTTGGTGGAAGCTCTATCCTTGCATTGTTATTAAAAGTTTTATAAACCACTATAATGTTCTCTGCATTTTCCTTTCTGTAATTTCTTATGCCAAATTTAGCCAAAAACCTATAAAATTCCCCTTTCATTTTATAATCAAAAACTTTGGACTCACCAATATTTGTTGCTGGAATGAATTGTTTGTTGAACCCATTCAAATGTGACAACAGATTAATTTGAATTCAGCCTCAAATATATGATGATATTCCCCAATCATTTTTCGTTGCATTTCCTCCCCTTATTTTCTATATAATGCTTCTTGTTACCTACTAGAATGCTTTCCAAGTTCCCAACACATATTTATAAACAAATGATAATAAGTTTCTTTCTTCAATGGTCAACACCCATCTCTTTTCATTACTTTCTTCAAGGACACCATCATTGCATTTTATCACTTAACCTGCTCCTTCTGAATCATTCTATGGGATTATATGCAGCTAGAGCAGCTCCAGAAAGTTCTATTTGACAGTTCATTTTATACTAAATTATGGAGATATTGGATTATTTTATTATAATCAGCCTGAATCTAAAATCTCATTCAGTAAGGGTAAAATAAGAAAATTATCTTTATAAACATAAGATGAGAAAATCATTTTTAGATAGCAGTTCTGAAAATGATGTAGAGGTTTCAGTAGAATACCCTTTTTCTATATACTGTGGTGTACTGTGATATTAAAAAAAGCAAAAGTGATCCTGAAGGAGTTTAATTTTCAGATGCAGGGAGGTGATGCTTCCTCTTGGAGAACATTATGTTATATAGTGGATATTGCAGTAGGGTTACAATCAAACCAACCTGAGTTCAAATATGACTTGAGTCATTTTCCAAATACATGCTAAGGGGATTGTCATTTAAACTTTTTCTTCTTCAGTTTCTTCATCTATAAAATGAGAAAATTATTATTATCAAATTATTAACATAGTTGTTGTGAGGCTAAAATGAAATATTATTTTAAAGCATTTATCATTGTTTCTTGAAAATTAGGATTAATATTTCATCCTTATTTCTCTTGTACCTTTTCCAACTTGCATCTGCCCTAGTCATATCTTTACTATAATACTACTGTGTACAGTTCTGAGCATCATGGTTGTAGAAAAAAAAAAACATGGATAAGTCAAACTGTCCAGAGGATAGCTGTCAGTAAGATGAAGGGTCCGCAATATATATTCACAATATAAAGATCAGATATAAAATTGCAATCATTAAACTTGGAAAAATTATAATTAATGAATCAATATTTTCCCCAATTTCATGCAAAAACATTTTTTCACTTTTTCACAAAATTTGTATTCCAAATTCTCTTAGTTCCTCACTTCCTTCTCCATTTCATTGAGAAAGCAAGCAATTTGATATAGATTATACATATTTAGGCATGCAGAACATATTTTCATATTAGTCATGATGTGAAAAATAATGCACAGACCAAAAAAAAGACTGAGAAAAGTAAAGTAAATAAAATGCATGTTTCCATCTGCATTTATACATGAGCAGTTCTTTTTAGCATGGAAAATTAAAACTCATTTAGAATATGAGACCTATATTCAAATACTTGATGGGCTTTCCTAAGGACAAATTAGATTTCTTCTATAGACGCTAGAAGACAGAACCAGAAGAAATTAGGTAACAAAAAATTTAGATGATATGTCAAGAAAAGCTTCCTAATGAGAAGATTTTGCAAAAAGTAAAAGTCTTTCCAACAGGTGGTGGCTTGCCCTTCCCTGGAAAATTTCAAGTAGGGACTTCCTGGCCTCTCATTTTTTAGTTTATTATTATGACTCTTTTCATATGGGTTGAACTATATGGCTGCCAAGTTCCCTTCTAATTTACAATTACGTAATTTACAATATGAAATTTTTCCTTTCTTTTAAGTTTTGGATGTAAAATTTTTACTTTTTCCTAAATTATTTTTCTTCAAGCTTAGTCCTTTGATAAATATATTCATACATGCATGCACATACACATACAAGTAGAGGCACATACACACAATCCATGAAATACATTTGAAGGATTCATATTTTACTGTACTCCTTATTCCTAATTCTTTATGTGAAATAGAATTGGATTCATATTTAATATGCATGCATTAGTATGATTTTGGATTAAATTAAATTCTAATGGTATAAATATATCAATAAAATATTAATATAATTCATCAATGATTTTTTGCTTGATATAGATCATTCATCTGTCTTACTGATAATAAGAAATAATTTTATTTATCATTTGGGCATATATTTGGTTATATAAATTCTTTGTCTTTTTTCATTTCATTTACTATCTAAAAATCTATTTCACCCGTTCTGGGAAAATAAGCTACCTATTTCTCTTAAACTTGATCTCACTGAAGAAAATAAGAGTCACAAGAAGGTGACTTCTACTTCTCATTCTTGGGTTTTATGTAAAATTTCTAATGAATTCCATGTAGTTAATGTGGAAACTTTAGAAATAATTTTATTTATTTTTTAAACTTTAAGTTTGTTATATGTATCATTATAGGGACAATACAGGGAAGTAAATTATAATATTGATAGAAAATATTTGGCTTCAAGGCAACAAAATGACTTTTCACATCTTTTCTCCAAAGTTAAAATAATTTATAACTATTTGTTAGATGAAAAATATTGCTTTTGTTTTCCTTTCATCCCATCACTGTTTGCTTTCTTGAGTATGTGTACTAATTTTAAAGATAAAATCTGACTAACAGTCATTTGGAAACTATTCTAAGTAACTCAGGTTCTAGAGGAAAGTGAGGTTGTATTAAGTACATTTTAATGATTTTAAAAATGTATTTTTAAGTAGGATCTCATATGTGGAATGATTTGTAATGGAAATGGAGAGAAAACCCTAGAAAAATATATCACTGAAGTCATGTTCAAAATATATGAAGTAAGTAGTAAAGACTATTAATTAGAGAAGTAAGACTGCTTATAGAAAGTAGGATATGCAAAAGTTTCTAATATATTATGCCAGCAGGCAAATGCCCTCTTCCTTCTTGGGTAATCTAAATATGGAATAAGTTATTATAATTTTTTTCTTCTGGACCTCTTTGTTCTACATTTATCTGGTTTCTCATGATTTAGGAGATTGCTCATTATCAAATTCATTAATTCATTTAATATTTCTCTACAAATTTCATTACCAATGAGTGTAGTGAAAGATTTCAAAGCAATTAAGACTTGTGACTTCCTTCTTGTATTTGCTATGTCCTTATATGTCTTACACATACTTATTAAATTTTTTCCTTTACAGGTACTCAAACAAGTTGTACTAACATAATTTTAATGGTTTTGATTTATTGCTTCTTTATAATGTGCTCAGCCATTCCAACCAACTCATCAATATTGCAATAGTTAATATTACCACTTATTAATATTGTAGTAGATTTAGAAAGTTCATTAATCTCATTTTAGATACTAGCATTCTTATTTCTACTCTGACAAGGAGCATTATAGTTTCCACATTCACTTGCTATTAATATCCCTTTGATCTTTAATTGACTACCAAAAACAGAATTCATTTTCCTTCTTAGGTTTCAGATTCCAACTAACAATTTGCTTCAATACAATGATGAAGAAAATGAAAAGCCTAAGAACGGTGGCAGTATTGTATGGTGAATTGTTGATAACTTGAACAAAACCATAAAGAATGGCAAATTTCTCATTTTGAATTTATGTATGTTTTCATAAGGAATTATTCTGCTTTAAGTTCATATAATAAAAGTTTTTTTTTTTTGCTACAAAAAGAGATGGAGCTCATTGAAATGTTTATTTGTAGACTATATAGAATTTCCCTGCTTACTTACTGCTCTACCACATTGAAAATAGGAATTAACATGCCCTCAATAGTATTTGAAGTAAAAAGGTTATCTTTGCTTTAAAAAATTTTTGGGTTTCCCATTGTTTGTCTCATTCCCACCAATCCACAAGTCTTGTAAAAGAAAGTCCTTCAATGATATTTGTGATATTCATATTAGTTTTACAAATGTACTATCATAAGTATATTATCTGAAGAATGTAGCAGAAAGTCACATAGTGAACTAAAGGAGCAACTGAATGTGGAAAGCAGAGAAAACTGAAAAATAATTGGATCTTGAAAATCATGGAATGTTGGAAAGCCCTAAAATGGAGCTGTGAACTTTATGGGATATTTGAGATGGTGTACACATGATTCTTTAAAAATTGGAGTTAAAAATTTCCTTTGTTATCTCTGGATAACTGAGTTGGATTGTGAGTGCTCAGCACTCCTGGTGACAAAATTAAAACAAGTCACTGGAATAACAAAGCTTCTTTAATGAAACTTTGAAAATGTCTATGTTTTTATTATTTTATTACCCTGGCTCTCTATGGGATTGATAGAATAAGGCAGGGATGAAAAATATGTGCTCAAGGATGATAGTTCATCAATTAATTAGAAGCAGTTAAATATAACAGGTATATCAACAAAATTATAAATTATGCAAAAAGTTCCCATTTTGCAAGATGCCTTAGTTTTCCCAGAGCATTAGTGTATCATTCAATTAAGAAGATAATAATATTATGGTGCTTCCTTTGTGGATAGAAAGAATATTTTCACCAATAAAAGTTCCTAACATATCCAATGAAAGCTTTTCACATTAAAAATATATATAACAACCCTTAGAGATTAGTGAGTTGTCTTTTTATTATTGCATTCTAATTTTATATAATGTTTCACTATCATATTTTATTACTCCATTTAAAAATGACCCTGAAATAAATATTTAACTAGATATATAATATATTAAATGATGTAATTTAATTTCTAAAAATGCTGCAAATGGTCTAGTTAAGTATTATAGGAAGATACCAAAGTAAATTTCACAAAAAATCAAGATTTATTTACTCATACAGTATTATGTGAGTCTCTCTAAATGTGTTTTTTTAGGGGTTTTTTTGCAAGGCAAATGAGGTTAAGTGGCTTGCCCAAGGCCACACAGCTAGGTAATTATTAAGTGTCTGAGACTGGATTTGAAGCCAGGTACTCCTGACTCCAGGGCTGGTGCTTTATCCACTACGCAACCTAGTCACCCTCTAAATGTGCTTTGCATGATCTATAAGTCTCCTGTAATGAAATTAATTTTATATGTTTAATTTTAATTTTATTACATTTAATTTTAGTTCTTCCCAATTTTCTTGATTTAAAAAATTGTCAGGAACCAATTTTGATATATTACTGGTATCACATATTCCTGAAATTTGTTCAGTATTTATATATGGACTTTTTAACTGCTGATAACAAAAAGATGTAAAAAACGTTCGGATTTAATGGCCCTGAGAGTCAGGAAGGATAGAAGAATCAGTCAACCCAAAGTCAAAGATCTGTGTTCATATAATGTTCCAGTCAGGTATTTCAATGTGACCATGGACAAATCATTTAAAACCCTCTGAATTTCAGTTATTTGGTTCTTCAGAATTTAGAAGTTCAGTTATCCATTGATTTTCAATCTATAAATATTTAACAATAATTAATTATATATTACACAGCATTATTGAAAGAAAAAGTGCTTATTAGTGTGAACTATTTATATGTTTGTTATTACTACTATTATGGGTAGTTAGGTGGTGCAGTGGATAGAGTACTGGCCTTGGAGTTGGGAAGAACAGAAATCAGACTCTAGCCTCCACCACTTGACACTAGCTATGTGACCTCAGGTAAGTCCCTTAATCTTGATTGTTTTTTATCCAGGACTGTCTCCAGTTGTCCTCATTCATATCTGGCCACTGGATCCAGGTGGTTCTGGAGGAGAAAGTGAGATTGATGACTTAGTCCAAGAAACCCACACACACAAATATAGTTCATGTGCTTTTCATGGCATCATCTCTTTGATGGCATGGTCTTCTTCAAGAATGAAGGATAAAAAAAAATCATTACTACTATTACTATAAGATCCTATGAAACAGATTATCACTCACACTTAGAACTCTATTTTTTTCATTAAAGTCTAAATTGAATATAATATAATATATTAATAAATCTAAATTCAAACCATATACTAAAAAAGCTAATATACTGAAAAATAACTAATGATGAAAGTATGATTATCATGCAGGAGACATATATATATATATATATATATATATATATACATATAATGTGAATTAGATGAGTTCTTTTTAATAGAATACTATATTCAATTCTATCCTAGATTTCAAGTATTATAACCACTTTTTTTAATCTTAGAAAACTCCTACTCAACTAAAGATGAACTATGCTACCCACCTTGGGCCAGAAAAGTGTTGAACTCAAGACAAGAAATTAGAAATAGGGTGGAGTATAGACAAGTCAGAATTTATTTTTACTTAGATAAGAGTCATTGTTACCATCATTGATTTTGCTTTATTTTTCTCACTGTGGGACAAATAGAAAGAAAATTGATCTTTATTAATTAAAAATAAAATTTTCCTCAGATGAAGATGTCTGCAAAAAGAGTTCTCATATAAGTGAAGCAAGCTGTTGAACTGCTATATTTTTCTTCAGGAATGATATCCTCAGTACTGAAAGAAACATAAAATACTTTCTCATTTCATCCTTTTGTTCTACTAAATTAACAGGTGGTGACTTGTCATATCAAACCATAGCATCCATGGTAAATACTTTTAAAAATATAGTTATATATATACCACAGTTTCCAATTAAAATTTTTCCAGAAAGCAATTTGAATACACAATAGCACTATTATTGTTATTTTTTCTAAAACATAAATTATATGGCAAACTAGTATAGAAAACTTTTTTACGTAGAAGAAAGTATTCCTAACTTGAAGTTAAAGACCACTTTGCACACTTAGCTGAATGGCTATTATGCCTATTATGTGACAGGACACATAACCTTTTTTGGGCCTACCTTCCTTTTCTATTAAAAAGATGACAGAAACAGCATTATTTACCTTAAAATTAAATGAGATAATTCATGGAAAGTCCATTGTATTCACATGTAAGTAGAAATTTTTACTTTTCAACTACAAATATAGTATTCACATGTAAGTTAATGGCTATTTTTTTTCTGTTATAACCATCCTAGGGGCAATGCAGTTCAATAGAAAGAGCCCTCATTCTGGAGTCAGATGATCTGAGTTCAAATATAATTTTTGATGTTTACTACTTAGATTATTTTGGCCAAGTCATTTTAGCTTCCCTAGACCTTCATTTCCTTATCTGTAAAATGACTGACTTGGAATAAATGTCTATGTAAGTTCTCTCTTCTGCAAGTATGTTGCTATTTCAAATTAAAATATTCTGATATTGATTTGGTTCAGTCCTTTTCCAATTTTGACTGACACTTTGTTACCCTATTTGGGAATTTCTTGGCAAAGATAATGGAATGCTTTGTAATTTCCTTCTCCAACCCATTTTGCAGATGAGAAAACTGAGGTAAACGGGGTCAATAGTCTTGCTTAAAGTCACACAGCTATTAAGTGTCCAGGGCCACATTTGAGCTCAGTAAGCTGAATCCAAGCCTAGTATTCCATACTCTGTTCCAACTAGCTACGAATTTTAACATATATATGACAAATTTTTATGCAAGAGATTATACCCGTTGAATCAGTCAATAAGGTTTATTTTAAGCCTCTCTTCATGTGCCACTCTCTCTTCTCACTATTACTTTTTTTGGTTGAGGGTACAAACATTTTCTAGAAATAAGCATAATTTAAATTTTAAGTTTTTCCATTAAAACAAAAAAAGAGGTGAAAATAAAAGAGAAATAGATGTTACAATCTATTCATAGGCTATCTATTTTTATTTAGTGTCTAGTATGGATATTTTAATAAATTTTCTTCTAGAATGTAACCTAAAAATCATAGTAAAGTGTTTAGTGTTGGAAAGGGAAAGATATATTAAACAATAAATTAAACCTGAATATTATTAATTCCCAAGAGGAAAGAAGAGAGACAACTTGAGTTCAAATGTTGACTCTGACAAACACTAGTCAATGAACTTAACCAAATCACAAATTCTCTACAACTCTGTTTCCTCATCTATAAAATGGGAAGATATTTTATTGTTTCTTTTAAACAATGTTCTTTTTATGAAAGAAGTTTTCAGCTTTAAAAGCCCATAGAAATGTGTGCTGCTATTATTATTCCATCCCACAACTAATGAACAAACATTATATCTATGGCACTATGCTTGCTATTTTTTCAGGAATTTGTTTAATAATTTCCCTGATCATTTAAGTAATTACAGAAATGAAAATTTTATTGAGTAACTCCTCACGAGGTGGTATCATTGTTTCATATTTACACTAAAGAAGCAATAATTCTTAAATCCTGGAAATTGAATCACCCAATACCACCAGTAGGAATGCTTTATTAGAGGTGGGTGGTACAATTTCAATACATAACCATTATTATTGCACATATAATCACTTCCTTGAGTCCTACAAATGGCTCCAGTTGTACTTGGTTATCAAAAATTGACCTCCACAACAGCAGCTACTGAAAACCATTGTGTAACTGTTATTTGGACAATTTCACTATTGAAGCCACAGCTGAACACAAATGGAAATTTAATAATACAAATTGTTCCTAAGTGTTCTTAAAGCTCTATAACTACTGAGTGACAAGTTAGAAATGAATCCATAATTATGAAACATTTTCAGATAAAGTAAGGACTTCTGACAAGTTACCTATATTTTAAGTCTTAGAAGCAATCTTTTCTCAAAAATTTCAATTGCATGATGAAAAGGTACTTGTTTCTATCTACTGGTTCTGTTACTCCAAATAAATGATATTATTTCTTAGAATTTTATATATTGTACCTTATAATAAATTTATATTTTAATATAAGGCATTTTAAATGAACTATAGAGTTGACAGTGGTTATTTAATGGAATTAGGAATAAATATGGTTGAACAATAGCCTATCTAACATTAATCCCACAAGTGAGAACATTATAATAATGTGCAGTATGCTTTATTACTTAAATTAAAGTCATTAAAGTTTTCATTACTTTTCTCTCCAACTTTGCTTTGAAGAGTGCAATTTTAAATAACTCTACTTCGAGTGAAGTCCTTCAGTAATGTTTACTCTGGCTTCAAGACAGTCTTTAGTTACAGGCTGCAGGATCCTTGAGAACATTAATATAATATATTTACCACTAACATGGCTTTTGAATATGGCTAAATTGTATTTAATTAAGCTGCAATAACTTTGGAAATTTCTTATCCATTTATGTGATGGAGGGAATGGGAAATCTTTTGAGGCAGAAGAGAAAAGGATAGAGGAAACAATATCTGCAAAACAATAGCATGATATTTATCCTTTTATCTCCTGGTTTATTAAGAGATTAAGAAACACTATCAAGTTATCATGGGGACATGTTTCCCTTGCTCTCCCATAATTAATATCCCTTTCCTTATCTTTCTCCTCTGATTCCAAAATTGTCTTTTTTCTAGGTCTACTTTTGTCCTCTCTCCTTTACTCACTTTCTTTAAGGAAATCTATCCATTATCATGTTTTCTATTATAACTCCATATAGATGATTTCCTTATCCATATGTCCTGGTCTGTCTCTCCATAGTCCCCAACTTATTTTTTTTTGTCTTTCTGCAAGCAGTAGTTGTGTGAGTAATGTATTGATTATAAAAAAAATAAACTGATGGACAGGCAAGTAGAACTCCCAGGCATTTTACATAGTGACAATTTTGCTTGGATGGAGTCTCCCTGGGAGTCACTTCTTTCTGGTGACATATTTTTTTCTGTCTCTTCCTCTTTCTTTTCTAGAGTATGATGTACTTTAAAACCCAAATGCAAATAGGACTATATCTAATACACCCCAGTCAATCACTGGTATGATTAGAGACTCCTCTTAGCCAGTGTAACAACCCTCAAAAATATACTCATTTTTCTCTAAGTTGTTAAAATAATCAATAAATTATGTCTTTATTCTAGAATGGAAGCCCCTTGCTAGATGGACTAGATGAAATTAATAGTTAATTGAATGTGTCCTATGTAATAAATACCATATTAAACACAATAAGAAAGAAAGAAAAAAGAAAGAAATTAAGAAAGAAAGAAAGAAAGAAAGAAAGAAAGAAAGAAAGAAAGAAAGAAAGAAAGAAAGAAAGGAAAGGAAAGGAAAGGAAAGGAAAGGAAAGGAAAGGAAAGGAAAGGAAAGGAAAGGAAAGGGATGGAAGAAAACAAAGAATGAAAAAAGTAAGATAATATCAGTGAGATTAATTTCTATTGGAGGGAAGATAACAAAAAAGGAGGTAGAAAACTGAGGAAGCATGCCTAGGTGTAGCAAAACAGTCTCTAAGGAGGTAGAGCTGACCAGAAAGGCAAAATTTAAATGAGCATCATGGCTGTTTCTTCTGATGATATAGTGTTTCTGCTCTTACCAGTCCTCAAGTAAGGGTCATGACAGCATACTAGCCAGTGAGGTAAGGCAGCCAGTACAGTGAGGGAACAGATATCAGAGTGAGAAGAGGAGAGAAGACAATTAAATTTTAATCTTCCATTCTTTTTTCCCAGTTTCTGTTCCCCTTCAATCACATATACATGTTCTCTCTCTCTCTCCCTCTCTCTCATGCATTCACATCCATGCACACACATACATACACACATGCACAATATTTAATTTACCTCAAAAGGAGGCAAATACTAAAAATTATAATTTCACTTAGTGTTTTGCTGTTTAACAAAACATATTTAAGAAAGTGATGGAGAAAATGTTAAAAATTTAGATTAAGCTTATAAATCTCACTGGTTAAGTAGCTGATTTTAGAAACATAGAATTCAAGACAAATTATGAAACAAAAACTGCAAAAACAAGGCACAGTCAGACTCTAAGAAGGACAATGGGATTCTTTTCTCCCCAAGAATTAATGAAAAGGGAATTATCTGAATAAGTAAGCAAGTGGGGAAAGTAGAGACTTTTCACTTAAAAGTAGGAAGAACTTCTTGAGTAGGCACCCACTAACTCTTCTGCAGTCTCTGTCCTGACCTACCAGTCAGTCCTATGCTACTGCAGTCCAATGTCTCTCATCCCTTCTAGTTTTTGATTTCAACCTAATAAAAGCTCTCACTGACTTCAGAGAAGAATCTTCAAGCTCTCCTACTCCAGTCTTCTTCTGGTTTACTCTCTCTGGCACCATTTTTCTTTCAAATTCATTTTCTATCTCAACTGATGTAACTACATCCCACTCCTGAAAAGCATGAAGAAATGGGGTGAGATATAAATGAAAGAATTCATATTTTATCATTTTGACTCTTCATTATTGCCAGTCTCTGCAAAAAAGGTGTCATATGCTTAGAAGGACAATGGAAAGAATTCCTAGAAATTATTAAATGATGGGCTGGAAATTAAAGAACTTAGATATACAGCTCATGTTTTATTCAATTCTGACAAAAAAGACAGAGTTTTAATAGAGGATATGGGATTTAGTAAGCGAAAATCTGGCTAAGATGATTGGGTTGGAGAATGGGATTTAGCTATTGGACCATAACAGGAATGAAGTTTTATTGGTCAGGGAGAGAGTTTAACTACAAAGGAAGAAAACACTAATCTTTGTGGGGGCTGACTTATCCAGTTAAGATAGTTTTAAACTATAAGAGGGAGAGGAAGGGAAAAAACACAAGCTTATCAGCTTGAAGTTCTTAACTCAGCTAATTTAGATGACAATAGTTATCACATAGAATATAAAGTTATAGAAGTATTCAGTATTACATAAGAGAAAATGGCAAGGAAGAGGGGCAGAAATGACGGCCAAGTTGTGATGTCTATGAACTGGGTTAAAACTAATTGGAATGAAAAAAGTGAAAAGGAAATGGTAGCACTGGAAGATAAATATGACTTGTTTATAAAAATATAAAAAAAGATTTGCATGAAAATCATATTATATCTATAAGTAAAATGAATCAGATTGGGATAGAATGTTTAGGAAAAAAATATCAACTAATTGGACTAATGGGGATAGAGTGATCTGTATCCTTGGTATAAATTCCCATTTCATTGTGATCACCAATGCAAGTGACCCTGTGTGAAATTATTTGATTTTGTTAGGATACAGTCACTTTATGTTAGAAATAGGTCATATATCCAAAGCATCCTTATCTCATTGCTTCTTCTCTATATATAAAGGTATCATGTTCTTAAAAATAGTACTAGAAAATCTGTGAACAATCTTAACCTTTTGAAGAAAAAAAATTCTTTTTGATCACTTGCTTAAACAATATATGGAAGTCCAGTGAATTAACTTTGAATATGACTTCATTTAAAAAACAATGATTTTTAAAAATA
Organism: Macrotis lagotis; assembly: GCF_037893015.1. Taxonomy (NCBI): domain Eukaryota; kingdom Metazoa; phylum Chordata; class Mammalia; order Peramelemorphia; family Peramelidae; genus Macrotis; species Macrotis lagotis. The sequence goes on from NC_133663.1 coordinate 100,073,910, forward strand.
TCTTTGTCCCTAATTTTATTTTTTTGGCAAGGCAATGGGGTTAAGTGACTTGTTCAAGGCCACACAGCTAGATAATTATTAAGTGTCTGAAGTCAGATTTGAACTCAGGTCCTCCTGACTCCAGGGTTGGTGCTCTATCCACTATACCACCTAGCTGTCCCTGTCCTGCATTTTCAAAGAAGAACATGACATCAGAGAGAGAGAGAGAGATGATGCCATGAAAAGCACATGAATTGTATCTGAATTAGAGGTTACTGTGTTAAGTCAAAAAATCTCACTATCTCCTCCAGAGTTATCTGGGTCCAGTGGCCATATATGAATCAGACAACTGGAGATAGCCTGGGATGTGAGATAATCAAGATTAAGAGACTTACTCAATATAAGTGTCTGAAGTCAGATTTGAGCTCCTGTTTCCAGGGCTTGTATTTTATCCACTGCACCATCTAACTGCCGCAATAAAAACTTTTGAAGATTGTGGAATATTATCAGTAGGATCATTTTAAAAATTGTAAGGATTGGAAATGAAACAGATTTAAGGAAATATTTTCTTCCTCTCTTCGTTTCTTCCCTGCTACTACTGACAAAAAGCAATATGATATTGGTTAAACATGTGTAACCATGTTAAACATAAATCTATATTAATCATGTTGTAAAAAAAGAATCAAATTGATGCAGCAGTTTATCTTTGCCAAAAGAAATGGTATCATGAAGTCAGCCATTTCTGAACAACTTATAGATGTTTGTGCTTGGAACAGTACTAATCTCTACTTTTTTATTTTCTTAGTAACATTAAGAAATGTATATCATTTTCCTTTTGGAATTATTGAAAGAAACAATTTATACAATATTTATAAATCAATTATCACAATATCTTATTATAATAAATGCTCTAGAAATACCACCTACCATCATCATCATCACATCACCATCATCATCATCATCATCAACAGACACACTTATGTCAAATTTTAGAATATTTTAAATTAATGAAGTAAAAAAAGGAAACAAAAGAAAAATTTAAAAATATTTTTAATGTTTCATAAATTGAATAATAGGCAATATGAACAATGAAGTTTAACATTATTTGCTAATTCTAATAAGTAGTAGAATTTGTTCTACTTTAGTTTCTCCATAGAATAAGGTTTATCTTTCCTATGATGAATCACAGTTAGCCACTGAGAAAGAACTGCTTCTTTCTAGTTTTTTAACTTGACTTTCTGAATACTAGGTATCATTTACCTGTTTTTTCTTATTGACTTGTTTCTCAGTAATAGCTTTAAAATCTATCTTGTTGCTTAGTGCTCGAAATGAAAACTGTCTTGGATGTCGGATTTTAACCTCACTCATATATGTGTTAGACACTAAACCTCAATCACTTCAGCTCATTCCTGCTGTTTCATTGCTAAGGGAAGATTTGATCAAATAAGTTCTCTATCTCCCAGCCTATTTAGTATTAAAAACTGTTTCCTTCTATCTTGCTCATTCTCATCCCCCTCCCCCCCTGATCTTACAGAAAATATGGAAGGAGGTTTTTTAAAGGTAAATATAAATGAGCAGTTGTGAAAATAATCAAGGTCATCCAAGTGACTCAAAAAAATTGACATGACCTTTATAGCAACCATACAGAGAACTCACAACATAGCATGTTAAAGGAAGTTAAAAGGTATAATTATTAGAAAGCTGAACTTTTCTGCAAGAAGATGTGAGATATACCTTCTTGCAGACAGTTAAAAGTCAGGTAACATAATAGCCTCAGTTTCCTCTTCTGTAAAATCGAGATAATAAAAATCTGTCTCCAAAGATTGCTAGATTAAGTGAGACAATCTATATGGATAATGTTTATAAATCTTACTGCGCTATGTAAATAGGAATCCCTGAGGTATAATCCAGTCTCAACTACTTTCTAGCTCTGTGTTTGTCCCCATCTATAAGATAATATGGGTAAAAAATGGCAAACTTTCTCAATATCTTTTGATAAGAAAATCCAAATAGGATCATGAAAGGTCATATATGACTGAAAAGAATGAACAACAACAAGGGCCTGGGATGTAGTAGATGACCCTGGTGTTTTTGATGTCTGATTATACTCTAAGATCCCAAATGCCTGCTACAGACACCTTCATGAGGCCTTGGGAAAAAATGTTTTCATCAGTCCATTGCACCAAGGGATATATTTTTATTGTTGTTGTTTTTTAAATTTTATTCATATATTTTTATCCAAATGCACATGTATGTTTTCAAGGTACAAAATGTTCTTCTACCGTCCCTTCCCAGACCCTGCCCTTCAGCAGCAAACAGCCAAACTAGCATTGTACATACATATTTTGGATAAACCTATTTACAAATAGTTATTTACAGTATGAGGAATTAGGATTAAGAGAAAGAGATACATGAGATAATTTTTAAAAAGTGTTCATCAGATACTGAAGGGCTGTTTTTTGTGTGTGTGTGTTTGTGTGTGTGTGTGTGTGTGTGTGTGTGTGTGTTTTGAGTGTGTTTGTGTTTTGTTTTTCTTCCTCTGTACGGGGGGAAAATTGTCCACAGTCATTCTAACAGGTTGCCCAAGCTCTCTGAACTGCTGAAAGGAGCTGCTTCTATCACGATTGTTCATCTCACAATTTTACTGTTAATGTGTACATTGTTCTCTTGGTTCTACTTCCTTTGCTCGGCATTGGAATTTGTAAATCATTCCATACTTCTCTAGAGTTAGACCATTTATGTTTTCTTATAGAATAATACTATTCCATAGTATTCATTTACCATAACTTGTTTAGCTATTCCCCAACTGTTGGGCAGCCCATCAATTTCCAATTCATTGCCACTACAAAGAATTACTATGAATATTTTGGAACATGTAGGACCTTTCCCATTTTTTATTTTTTTTTTCAGGATATAGACCTAGAATTGGAATGGCTGGGTCAAGGATATGAACAATTTTATTGCTCTTTTGGCATAGTTCCATATTGTTATCCAGAAAGGTTGAATCTGTTCAGAACTCCACCAGGAATGCATCAATGTCCCAATCCTCTCATAATTTCTCCAATATTGATCATTTTCCCTTTCTCTCATCTTGGTCAGTCTGAAAGATGTGAGATGATACCACATTGTTGTTTTAATGTGCATTTCTCTAATCAATAATTATTTGGAGCATTTTTCCATATGATTATATGTAGATTTAATTTATTCATTTGAAAATCATCTTTTCTTATCCTTTGACCATTTATCAATTGGGGAATGACATGTGACCTTATAAACTTGATTCAATTCTCTATATATTTTAGATATGAGGCCCTCATCAGAACTAGTTGTGAAGAATATTTCCCAGCTTTCTGCTTTCCTTCTAATTTTGGCAGCATTGCTTTTATTAGTGCGAAAATGTTTTAATTTATTATAGTCAAAATAGGGGTTGCTAGGTGGTACAGTGGATAGAGCACCAGCCCTGGAGTCAGGAGTACCTGAGTTCAAATCCAACCACAGACACTTAATAATTACCTAGCTCTATGGCCTTGGGCAAGGCACTTAAGCCCATTGCCTTGCAAAAAAGAAATAAAAACATCAAAATCATACATTTTGCAGTTGATAATGTGCTCCAATTCTTGTTTGGTTATAAATGTATCACCTCTCCATAGACCTGATAGATGGAGTATTTCTTGGTCTATTAATTTATCTATGGTATTTCTCTTTACATTTAAATCTTTTACCCATTTTGACCCTGCTTTGTTATAGGGTGTAAGATATGGATCTATGCCTAGGTTTTGCCAAACTATTTTCCAGTTTTTCCAACGATTTTTTGTCAAATAGTGAATTCTTTTCCAAAAGGTTGATGTCTTTAGGTATTTCAAATAGTAGATTGCTGTAGTCATTTATTGCATTTTTTTTGATCCTATCCTAGTGCACTGATCCGGTACTCTATTTCTTAGGCAGTATCAGGCAGTTTTGATTAGTGCTGCTTTATAGTATTGTTTTTGACCAAGTAGAGCTAGGGTACCTTCTTTTTCTTTATTTTCCATCAGTTCCTTTGTTATTCTTGCCCTTTTGTTACTCCAGAAAAATTTGTTACTATTTATTTCTAGCTCAGTAAAGTAGTTATTTGGTAGTTTGATTGGTGTGGCACTGAATAAGTTATTTAATTTGGGTAGAATTTTCATTTTTGTATATATATATATATATATATATATATACATACATATATATATATCTTGTTCTTAGGCTTTGTTGTTCATATATAGAAATTATGATGATTTAAGTGAGTTTATTTTGTATCCTACTTCTTTGTTGAATTTGTTAATTGTTTCATGGAAGTTTTTTTAATGATTTTCTCATGTTCTCTAAATATACTATCATATCAACTGCAAAGAAATAGCTTTGCTTCCCCATTGCTAATTCTGATTCCTTCAATATCTTTTTGTCTCTTCCTGCTATTACTAGCATTTCTAATACTACATTGAATTTCTAATACTATATTGAATACTAATGATGATAATGGGTATCCTTGTTTCACCACTGATTTTATTGGAAATGCTCTGAGTTTATCCTCATTATATAGAATATTTGTTGATGACTTTAGATAGAAACTATTTATTATTTTAAGGAAAATAGCATCTATTGAGATAATCATGATTTCTGTTGATTTTATTATTGCTCTATTTAATTAAGTTGAGTATTTTTCTAATGTTGAACCATACCTATCCTTCTGGTATAAATCCTACCTAATCATGGGTATTATCTTAGCAATCACTTCCTGTAGTCTCATTGCTAAAATTTTATTAAAGATTTTTAATGAATAGTCATTAGGGAGCTTGGTCTATAATTTTCATTGACTGTTTGGGTTCTTTCTGGTTTAGGTCAAGGAATATCTTTTAAATGCTTTGAATATACATATCCCTAACTCATTGATGGGTTTGAAGAAAGTTGGTTACCCTTACCCTGGCTTAACCCAGGAGGTGAATTAGGTATACACCAAAGTGGATGAAACCCTTTGAAAAGATCTATCAGCAAGCCCTCACATCATTGCAGGCAGTCAAAAGTCATGTTATTCTGAACACCTCAAAGACCCCTAATATATAAGTATGAAATATAACTAGAGGGAAGACCTTAAAGCACCATAAAATTAGGTTCAATTCTCTCTCTACCACATAGTAGCTGTATAGGCTTGGAAAGTTTCTTAATATTTCTATGTCCTCAAGCAATGCTACAAAACCTTAATTACTAAATAGCTTTAGTTGAAATCACATGCAAAAGTTCCCAAAGCAGCTGCCCATGCCAGCACCTGCTTAACTTAAGGTCATGCGTTGTATAGTAGTCTAAGATCCTAGAAATATGCAAACTTAATATTTCTAAATTTATAGTTCTTAATTTTCCTAATTTTATATTTTATTTTATGCATATTTTATAATCCTAAAATATTTAACTTTTAAAATATTACTTTTGAGAATAGATTTCTCCAAGCTACACAAAAGAGATTTATGAAACAGAAAACTTTAAGAAACCCTAATCCGAAGGTATACTTTGTTTAACAAGTTTAGTCAATCATTTCTCAATAACAATTGAAAAGGTTAGGGAGTTTTCTGTGCTATACTAGGATGAAACATAACATCAAATAATGTTGAGTTAACTGTTATAAGTTATCATCAGTAATAATAAAACAAAACCTACTTCTCTTAGTCCCAATATATTTAAACTGTTTCTATTATAAACAAAGACTGACAAGTAAAACATAGCTAAGTTGTGAAGTGGTATTAAATTTAAGGGAAAACAAATTATATTTATATATCAATGCTTTGAAATTTCACTCTGATTTTTATGACAACTTTATGACAAGAACTGATCTGTCTAGTGTTCTTTGTTCACCTCCATCAGAGTTCTTATATTACTCTACCCTCTGGCTAGGTTGCAAGAATTGATATAATGTCCTAATTTTCAGTTTCAAAATGAGCATAGTGGAAATAAGTATCAAGATCAAGGGCAAATACATTGTTTTATAATTATCTTCTCCCTCAGAGCACCATTCATGTCTCTGCACACAGTTAAAATATAGTTGAAATAAAATATTTTGTTTAACACTATTGAAGATCAAATTTATTTTCTAAATCTGTTCCCTCTCCCTTTATTTGGACCAAAGCTACAATAATCACAAAGAATGTACAAAATTTTATTTATAACCACACATTTCCCTCAAAGAGATGGGTATACTAAATAGAAGAAATATGTTTCCCAAAAGGCATACTTTTTTAACTCATCAAAAGTTACAACTGGCTAGAAAAAAATAGAAACTAACCCCATCAAGTTTCAAACAGGTATTTTCAAAGCATCTAATTCAATTTGGTATCTGAGTAAAACCTGCTTCAGCTATTTTGTTAAACTTATTTTTAAATTGGTGTGATGAAATGAAGCTGCAATTTTTCTTAAATTATTTCCTTTGTTCATATTAGTTATTCATTGATCATTCATGTAAGTTTCCAACCAGATCATTTATTTATGCCTTCTATAAAAGTGATAGTTACAAATTGATACAAAATTGGAATTTTTAGAATTTTTAGACCTTAAAGGAATCAAAACTTTTGAGGTTAGAAGTCTCCATTTTTTCAAATTTTGCTTAACTTTTAGATTTAAAAAATTAGCACAGCCCATTATATGTCTATATTCTTATTTATAGAATCTTTATGTAAAAAACAAAATTAAAAATTAGAAATATAAAAGGAGATAAATGTGAAATAATATTTGACAATAAAGTTAAGTGAGTGTCCCTGGGCATTACAGAATAGAAAAATGATATTGACTAGAATTGTTTTGCAATAATACTTGGACAGCTATGTGGCATAAATTGGAGTTCAGAGATTTTGAGAGAAGATTCTAATATTTGCAAGAGGGGAGAGTTGGATAGGACTTGAACTTGGATGGTGACTGAGACAGAACAGAACAGATGCAAAAGATATTACAGAAATAGAAACAATATTTGACAAGTATTTGAATATGACAGGAGAAGGAAAGTGAATAACAAGTAAAGCTATACTGAAATTTTGAATCAATTTCCCCAAACTGAAAAAAGGAGGCAGGTTTTTAATCATCACTTATTTTTGCAAACTGAAAACTCAGTCTCAAGTCAAGAAGTGATCTAGGAGAGATAGAAGCTAAGCCTGCTGGTGGTAAGAGGGTTTGGGAAAACAGTACATGCACATTTGTTGCTCACTTTGGATATCTTAGCTTTTATACTTGACCTGAGAGGTCAGTACAAGATGCAAAAAGGAAGAGATTCATGAATTGCCAGGCAGAGAGAAGGTTGGAATAGAGGAATGTGGTGTGATAAAAATAGGTGTGATTATTTTGAAATCAAATTCCTTTATTGATTATGAAAGAGAAAGTGGTCTAAGAACCATCTTCCCATTCTCTGATTGACTGATTGTATATAGCTCTTCAGATCTCAGTCTACCATCCCAAATTCTAGCTGAAAAACTAAACCCTAAATTGATGGCTTCCATTTTTTGCTCAAAAGCAAGAAGTTAGTACCTGGAAGAATTGAGACTAGAAATATAATTCTGCATTCCTAGTATTTACTTGAAACATGTTTTAAGCTAAGGCTTTCATCAAAGAGTACTTCACATAGTTGCTATATTAAAAAGAATGAAAGCATTTTTTGTCATATTTTGTCCCATTTTGAAAGATAAAAGCTTGTTTTTGTCATATTTTGCCTGGTTTAGAACTGAAACAAAGCATTTTTAGATTTTTTTTTATTTGCTCTAATAGTTTAGGATAAAACAAATATTTTAGGAGAGTTAATTTGAAAATATAAAAGCCTTCCACATTAAAATAGAATAAAACAAAACAAAAACTTTTGGTCTCTAGCACAACATAGTGATATTTTCATCCCCAAAGTTCTACAAGTTAGAAATGATGACATGCTCTTCCAAAGCAAACTGTAAGAGGTCCATAACTTAGTAGATAAATATAAAGATAGAAACATTAGGTGATTTGTTCAGGCTCATACAACTAACTAGTTTCAAAAGATTAGCTAAATGAGATATCCAAAATTTACATGCCTTCTTTCTGACAACTTTCTTGGAAATCTCATTCATTATTCCTTGGACCAGTATTAACAATAAGCATGTTAAATAGGCCTTGCACAGATGAGCAGTTAGTTTTGTAGAAATCTCTGAAAGGCTACTTCAATTAGTCTATTATAAAAGCAAAAAAAAAGAGTCCACTCAAACAGAATGATGGGATTATAAATTAAGAAAAGACCTGAGGGACCTTATAGTCCAAATTCATTTTTACAAATAAGAAAAATAAGTCCCAGAAAGCTAAAGACACATAAGTAACTAGCAACTGGGAGAAAATTTGATTCCTAGTTTTCAGACTCCAGAAAAAGTCTTCTTTTATAATATAGTGCCTCCATAATAGTGCCTCAAGGGGAAAAGTGACTCAAATTTACAGAAACTTAACAGATTTAAATTTATAGTACTCTGAGTTTTACTTATAAAGAGAAATTATTCCTGTACTGTAACAACTTTAAAGTTTCTTCAGTGGCTGCTTCAAATATGATACCTCCTTATATTTTTCCTTCCATTGTTTTAGTACATTCTTGATAATCCTTTCAGTTATATTTTAACAATTTGAGTTATACTTTAATAATTTATGGTTATGACATATGATATGGTTATGACATATGACATATGATACCTCCTTATATCTTTCCTTCCATTGTTTTTAGTATTTTCTTGAGACTCCCTTGAGTCTTGGAATAATTTATTTGGTGTAGCTTAAGGTACTGAAATAAAAAAAAAGAATGTAAAAGATTGGAACTTTTTTTCCCAAAGGTTATTGATCAAGAAGGGAGAATAAGAAAGGAGGGCTGTGGTACACAAATTATTTGTGCAGTATGGCAAAGATAAGTGATGACTTCTCTAGTCAGTCCAAAACATTTTATTAGCTACTGAAGTTCTAATGATAGAAAGAATGGCAAAATAATGGTAACAACAAAAAGAATAATAATCCTTGCTTTAGATAACTGACAAGCCATTGTGGGAAACAAGGAAACGACTATGTACAAGCAAATATCTACAAGAGAAATTGGAAATAATTAATGGAAGCTACCAGTATTTTGTAGTATTAGGAAAGACCTTGAAGAAGATAGGATTTTAGTTGATTCTTGACGAAAGTGTAGAGGTAGAGAGTAGAAGGGACATTGTTCCAGATGTGGGAAACAGTCAGTGAAAATACTGAATCTGGACTTGGAAAGTGTTGTTGAAGAAATAGACTGGATGCCAGGTCCAGGAATAATTATGTAAATAGTAGTAGAAAAAGACATGGAGGAAAGGGGAAGGTTAGTGAGGTTTTGGAATGGCATGCCTTCCTCATGGACATTTAAATGCCTTTTTTGTGAAAAGGTGAGGTTGACTAACCAAAGAGCTGGAAATGTATTGTTACCCAGAGACATGTTGACTCTGACTAAATTCCTTTAAGAAATGTTACTCTTCCAACTGTTGGATGATATTTATTACAGAAACAACAACAGTTGAAAAGACAGGAGCAACAGTGACTCTGTTGATGAGAGCCAGGCCCTGTTAGAAATGAAAGTAGTACTACAATAAAACTTTTTGTGAACCAAAGAGAGAGAGAGAGAGAGAGAGAGAGAGAGAGAGAGAATACATATATTATGTACCAGCAACAACCAAATGGGAAGGAAAAAAGCAAAGAGTAAGCAAAAAAGTTCTGCGACTAATCTAAAGAGAGCATGATTCAAAGCAAGAGGTGAAGGGGGCAAAACCAAGTTACTACGAGTCATAGAGTGTAGCAAAATAGAGGCAAGCAAAATCAGACTTTGCTCTTTACTATAAACATGTGTACTGTACATGAGGATGAGGTTTCAATTTTAAGTCATCTTCAGTTCCTTGGTTTAGTGGTTGAATTCTCCACAATTCTTGCATTATGTTGTGTGGCATCTTAGGTCTAAAGCAATGTCATAGGTCTTTGGTTAAGTGAGTGCCACCTTAACTATTTGATTCCTTAGCAATAACAATTCTTTATTCTATCTGGAAATCCCTGCCTATAGCAGAACCATAACATCAAAGCTGCACAAGTTCTTGTCAAAAGCATGAATCTACATCTTTTCTAAAACCAACAAAAACCATATGATTATCTCAAAAGATGCTGAAAAAGCCTTTGATAAAATACAACATCTATTCCTATTTAAAACACTAGAAAGTATAGGAATAAATGGAGTTTTCCTTAATATAAGTAGTATCTAATCTAATACATCATCAAATATTATATTCAATGGGAATAAACTCAGAGCATTTCCAAAAAATTCAGGGGTTAAATAAGAATGTCCACTATCACCATTACAATTCAACATATTTTTATAAATGCTTGCAGTAGTAATAAGGGAAGAAAAAGAAATTGAAGGAATCAGAGTATGCAATGAGGAAGCAAAACTTTCACACTTTGCAGATGATATGATGGTATCCCTAGAAAACCTAAGAAAATCATCTAAAAAACTCCTTGAAACAATTAACAAATTCATCAAAGTAGCGGGATATAAAATTAAGCCACATAAATCATCAGCATTTCTATATATATGAACAACAAAGCCCAAGAGAAAGACATAGAAAGAGAAATTCCATTTAAAATAACTGGAGACAATATTAAATACTTGTAATCTACTGCCCCCCAAAAACTCAGAAACCGTATGAGCACAATTATAATTGCTCTTCTAACCCAAATAAAGTTAGATCTAAATGATTGGAAAAATGTCAAATGCTCATGCCAAATGCTCATTAGCTCAAGCTAATATAATAAAAATGGAAATTCTACTCAAATTAAATTACTTATTCAGTGCTATACCAATCAAACTACCAAATAAATACTTTACTGAGCTAGAAAACATAGTAACAAAATTTATCTGGAGTAACAAAAGGGAAAGAATACCAAGGGAACTGGTGAAAAACAATTGTAAAACAAGGTGACCTAGCTCTACCAGATCTCAAACTATTCTATAAAGCACCAGTTATCAAAACTTCCTGATACTAGTTAAGAAATAGAGTAATAGATCACTGGATTAGGATAGGTTCAAAAGAAAACACAGTAAATGATTACGGTAAACTACTATTTGACAAACCCAAAGTCATCAGCCTCTGGGATAAAAATTCACTACTTAACAAAAATTGTTAGGAAAACTGGAAAATAGTATGGCAAAAACTAGGCATAGATCCATATCTCATACCCTATATCAAAATAAGGTCAAAATGGGTATAGATTTTAGACATAAAGAAAAATACTATAAATAAATTAATAGATCAAAAAATTCTATCTATCTATGTGATCTGTGGAAAAAGGATAAATTTATGACCAAACAAAAATTAGAGCACATTATATAAACTTCAAAATGATTGATTTTGACTATATTAGATTTTAAAAAAATTTGCACTAATAAAATCAATACTGCCAAAATTGGAAGAAAAACAGAAAACTGGGAAACAATCCACAAACAGGAGTTCTGATAATGGTCTCATTTCTAAAATATAAAGAGAACTGCATGAAATTTATAAGGTCACAAGTCATTCCCAATTGATAAATGGTCAAAGGATGAGAATTTTGAACAGTTTTCAAATGAAGAAATTAAAGCTATATGTAAGCATATGAAAAACTGCTCCAAATCACTATGGATTAGAGAAATGCAAATTAAAACAACAATGAGGTGTCATCTCACATTTTTTAGATTAGCCCAGATGAGAAAAAGGGAAGATCAATGTTGGAGAGGTTGTGGGAGGACTGGGACATTGATGCTTTGCTGGTGGAGTTGTGAATGGATCCAATCTTTCCAGAGAGCAATATGGAACTATACCCACAGACCAATAAAACTGTTCATACTTGAACCAGCAATACCAATTCTAGGTCTATATCCAGAAGAAACTGTAAAAAAATGGGAAAAGTCCTATATGTTCCAAAATATTCATAGAAGCTCTTTTTGTAATGGAAAAGAAATGGAAAGTGAGGGGATGCCTATCAATTGGGAAATGGCTACATATGTTATGGTACATGAAGACTATGGAATATTATTATTCTATAAGAAAGAATAAATTGTTGGACTTTAGAGAAACATGGAATAACTTAGGATCTGATGCAGAGTGAATGGAGTAGAGCCAAGAGAACAATTTACACATCAACACTATGAGATGGACAAGCTTGATAGAAGCAATGCTTCTGGGCAGTCCAGAGAGCTAGGACAACCATAGCGGACAGAGTATGGACTATGCTATCTGCAATGAGAGGAAGAAAAACAAAACAAAATAAAATACACAGAAAAAAAACATACCCCTACCGAATCTGATGAACACTTTATAAAAATGATCTCTTATGTACCTCTTTCCCTTAATCCTAATTCCTTCTGCCAGAAACTACTAAATTGTAATTATGTTTAACAAAATATGTATGTAAAATGCTAACCTGACTGTTCTCAACTGAGGGGATGGGTGTGGGAAGGGAGGGCAGAGGGAAATGTTGTAGCTTGAAAATATTTATGTACAAATGGATGAAAATAAATTTTAAAAAAGTGAGAAGAGAAAAACAAAGCATCTTTTCTCTTTCTGATTCAGGTGTAAGGCTTTGACTTCCATTAAGACATTAAATAAAGATGTTTTGTCTTGTCATGCAAGTGAATACTTGCATGGAAGCTGAACAGTAGTCATATTAAGACAGACTTAATTTTGATGTTTTTTAGAAAGTAGCTTGAAAGGCACAAGTGAAAAAAATATTTATACAGCACCTACTAGGTGGGAAGAACAACTGAGTAGGTTGCAGGGCTTGGAGTCAAGACTCATCTTTGTGTATTAAGAAAAATATGACCTTACTTACAATGTGACCCTTAGAGAATCATTTGACTCTGTTTACTTCAGTTCATTATCTGTAAAAAGGAACTGCAGAAGAAAATGATAAGGCCCTCTAATTGCTTTAGCAAGAAATGCCATCACAAAGAGTTGGCAAGAGTGAAATGACTGAATAACAGCATTTTTGAAGCACTGTGCTAAGTAAAGTTCTTTACAAATGTTGTCTCATACCTGAAAGCTGACAGTATCCTCATTTTACATTTTATAGTTGAGAAAAGTAAGGCAAACAGAGGTTAAGTGATTTTCCCTAGATTATACTGTTATTAAGTGTTGGAGATCAGTTTTGAACTGGAGTATTCATGACTTCTCGTCTAGGGTACTATCCACTGAACCACCCAGTTGTTTCCAAGGAAATCACTTCTTAGTTTACTTGCCTTATCACATCACCAGTAATTTTCTGAGACAAGATTTGAAGTGAGATCGTGCTGACTTCAAGTCAAGGGCTATATCCACTATCCTACCTAGGTGCTTCAAGCATGAAGCTTTAAGTTATAGTTGGGAAATCTTGAATTTTGAACCCAGTCCATATAAATTTTCTGCTTTTTTAACAGGCTGTGCATTACTTAACCACTAAGAGACCAAAGCACAGAGACAATCACTTATGTCTAAAGATATGCCTCAATTTTCAAACAAAATCTTTATTAATGCCAAGGTCTTGGGTCTCCAGTTTCCTTAACCACAAAGCCACCTTTTTTTTTTGTAGTACATATTCAGTCTTCCTATATGTGTTAGATTAATAAATACAGGCATCGCCTTAATTTCAATTAATGCTTTCTAATTTTTTTCACTTTTTCTATCTAGCCTGACTTCTGAAGAACATTAAGCTTTTCATTTTTAGAATGTTCTAACTTTGCGAACAAACACTTCCAGAAATGTCATTTTTCATCCAGCTACTTCCATCTTCTTATGGATCTCCAAAGAACTGCTCCAATTCCCTTTGTCATGGAACTGAGAAAATTGAAGCTATTCATCAATCCCAAAGAGTAGCATTTTAAGTTGTGATACTTTCAGTGACTTTGTGGTGACCTTGATTTCTTTGGTGTTTGAAAGGTGAAACAGAGCCATAATATAAAGATTTGGGAGGTCACTTTCTGAACAACAATAAATAACAATAAATAAAGAATGAAAGATCACTAGAATGTGTGAGGATTACATTCCCTTCTCAGTTTTGAGAAATTAGAAGTATTAAAAGTAGCTAAAATTTTTAATAGTTGCATCAGAATTCTGAAAAAAAGAATGTGGAGAATGGCTTTCCTGTATATTTTCTACTTCTAAAATTGTTAATACAATGTCTGGTACATAGAAAGAAATTATCTTCATATATTTCTAGTACCAAACACAATAAGCATAAATGCTTATGGAGTACCAATAAACTATTTGCCTCATTTACATTTCTTCTAAAGCTATTGAATAATTAACTGTAGCTAGTAATGTCCCAAGTAACAGGATAAAAATGTATAACTTGTAATCCTACTTCATGTAATGCCCTCAAAATTAGAGGAAAAAAAAGACTTGATTTACGTGACAATATATCAAACAACACCATAAAAACTGAAAAAGCTTAGACTCAATGATACTTATTAAAATATTTTTCAGTGGGCTTGTATTTTAATAAAAAATTTTTGGATCGGTTTATGTACCATTCAAAGGGACACAATATCTGATTCAACACAAAATAGTAGAATAAATATTGTCAATAAATACAGTCATTACATATAGTGAATAGAGTTCTGAATTTGAAATGTATAAAAGTTATTTTAAAATAACAATTTGATATTTTCTAGTTATGTGATTCTGAGAAAGATCTCTCAGTTCCTTAGGCAAGTTGCTAAAACTTACTATTGAAATGTAGATATTAGAAAAAGATAAAAATACTATAAGGTCTCCAAGTTTACAAAATAACATCTTCTCATATGTGGACATAATCTACCATCCTCGTCTTCATTATAATTCATGATGATGATGATGATGATGATACCCTTTAGGGTCTGCTAAGCAGACTATTTCTCTATATCTACCACTCTAACCCCCTATCTACCCACTCCCCAAAAAGGGAGATTCAGACAAGGAAGGTACAAGAGGTATGAGAGGCTCGAAAAAGATTCTAATTTATGTATTCACAGAAATACATTATATATTCCATTTATTTCTAATAAGTCCACAGTTGTTATACTTCCACAGATTCAAATAAGCTTCTATATGTAGTTTTTAATAAAGAAGTTTCCCATATTTCTAATGCTTATGCTTGACTCTATAGTGCATTCTACCTGTTACTTTAACTTTCCTTTTACTATCAAATTTTCAATGAATAGTCTAAATTTGTTACCTGCCTTTCTTTATTATTCTTTATAACTTTTCAGGCACCACTCCTGACTGTGCTACAGTCGTCATTTCAAACTGGAACTTCACTGTGAACTGGTTATATAATTTTTCCTCTCCATGACATAGATGATCTTTCTGCTTATTTTTGTGTTCCTAGAGTTCAACACATTAAATAACTATCTTATGTTAAGTTTCCAATAAATACTTATTGACTATTATCCATTTTCTCCTTAATTCTTTGAAATCTTACCTTCACCCTTTCTATGATATTGAAACTGGACCCTTTCAAGTCCTTACATCTGTTTTACACTTCATAGAATTGAACTCCCTCTCCTTGAATTTTTTGTACTTCAGAGTGTAATAAAATTAGCTTAGTTTTTTTCACTTATGATTGCTTTTAAGACTTTGCTGACTCCACCTAATTTCAACTCATCTCTGACTACACAATGAACATTTCTTTTTGACTGAAAACTAATCTTATTTCTTTCTTTCTTTTCTTTCTTTTTTTTTTTTTGCAAGGCAAACGGGGTTAAGTTGCCTGCCCAAGGCCACACAGCTAGGTAATCAAGTGTCTGAGACCGGATTTGAACACAGGTACTCCTGACTCCAGGCTCGGTGCTTTATCCACTACACCACCTAGCCACCCCCAACTAATCTTATTTTAATGTATATTTTCTATTTATCTCCTCTGTGTTAGTGTTCCATACAGATCATAGCTCACCCATGATTTTTATCCTGTGTGATTCTTTTCCATATTATCCAAAAGATGGTGACTAGAGTCAGAATTCCAACCTTTAAGTGCTTTACATTATTGACGATATCATACTTTTCTTCTTGACCCTCAAAGCACCCAAAGCATTTCTCCCTGAGTACATACATTTGTTGCCACTATTACTCATACTTAATACAAAATATTTATCCCACCCTATCCCTTCTCAGAATCCTAGTTGATGCATTAGATAGAATGCTGGACTTGTTATCAGCAATACTCAGCTTTCTGAATTCAATTCTGACTTAACTTGCTCTGTGGTCCTTGGCAAGTCACTTCACCTATATTTCTCAGTTTTCCTTACATGTAAAATGAGCTGGAGAAGGAATTGTTAAACTGCTCTAGCTTTTTTTAATCTTTTTTTATTCTTAACTTAAATTTATTTATTTATTTTCATCCATATGCACATGGGTATTTTTAAGTTACAAAATTTCCTTCCACATGCCTTTTCCACCTTCCTACCCCACTCCCTTCAGTGGCAAATAATCAAGTTAGCATTATGCACACATATTTTGATAAAAATTTACAGATAAGTAATTTTTTGATTTCAGGAATTATGATTTGAAAGAGATACATAAGAGATAATTTTTATAAAGTGTTGATCAGATTGTGAAGAATTGGGGTTTTTTGTGTTTATGTGTTTTGTTTTGTTTTGTTTTGTTTTATTTTATTTTATTTTGTTTTTCTTCCTCTGGATGGGGATATAGTCCATAGCCAGTCTAATACAGTTGCCTTTGCTCTCTGGACTGTTGAGAGTAGCTGCTTCAATGAAAGTTGTTTATCTCACAATGTTGTTATTGATGTGTACATTATTCTCTTGGTTCCATTCCCTTCACTTAGTATCCGATCCAGGAAGTCATTCCATGCTTCTTTAGTATCTGACATTTATGATTTCCTATATATCAATAGGATTCTACCAGTTTTCTTTATCAAGGAAAACCCAAAGGGAGTCAAGAAGAGTTGGACATGAATGAAATTTCTGAGCAGCACCAACAAATTCCTTCTCAATATATCTTTCAAACACAATTAGTATACTTTTTACCACTATAGCAACAAGTCATCTTTTTATTTGAAATTTTATAACATGTAATCTTTATCATTCATTTGCAGTTAATAATAACAACCTGACATTTTCAACTAAATTTCATACATGTCCTATCTTTTCCTCTACATACACATAAACATAAAGATTCTAGATTAACAAATATTGTTTATATTTAACATTTTCATACATCAAAAGATTGCATTGATATTTTAAATTTGAGTTAAAAAATTTATGTTTATAAAGTTGCCCAAGTAGTAGCAGAATATTTGTGACCTGTGTTGGAATAGATGACTTTAAGGTACTTTCTAGTTCCAAAATCTTTAATTCTAATTTCCCTGATTGAAGTCAGAATGAAAGTGTAGTAAGAACAAAGGAAAACAGATATAACCAGGAAATTTTTTTAATATTGTATCAGAAGAAACAACTTGCATGGAAAGAATTATTAGTTTGGGAATTGGACTTGTATTATAAACTTGTTTTGGCAAAATACTATTTCTCAATGTTGAAAAAATAATCGGAAAAATTTATGGGATTAACATCTCTAAATATGTTTCTTCACACATGTCTTTACCACACATCTCCCACTCTTATGCCCTAGACCAAATCTATCATTTGGAGAAACACTTCCGCTAATTCAGGCTTCTAAAATGGGCTTTAAGGCTTATTAATAACATTGGATCTCTCCTTATTCTCAGAGTTTATTAAAACAAGAGCCATATCCGATTCATTCAATGGGCCACAAAGTCACTTAAGTGTTTTAAAAGTGTTATAGTGGATTGTAATTGAATATTCAGACCTAGATTTATTTTCTTTCCATGAATTTTAGTTCTGCCAGAATGTGGCCCATAGGTACAATAGAACCAAGAGACATACTGCATAATCCAAGAACATCCTTTTCTTTATGACACAGACACCCTACCCAAGCTTTTCAGGAAAAGAAGCTCATGTTGTCTATGTACAATCTTTACCTGCCACAGTTTTAGTTCTGGCATTCCAAGTGGAGATATTTGACTTTTTGGAAAATTTACCAATACATGTTATATAGTTTTGCAAATGGTTCTTTTCCATTTTATGCACCTCATTAATGGCAATCCTTGCTTCCCAAGGGTAGTCTGCTAATCCCCTTTAAACCCAAAGGCATGACTTTTTACTTAACTGAATCAGAATGCCATTTGAAATAGTGCAAATCACGTACTGATTTTCATTCAAGATGGTGCCTGGAAATTTAAAATCACTATTTTTACAATTGTTTTTCAAATGTTTATACATAAACGCATGCTTTTAAATGAGCCCTTTATTTCTATTTGTCTATTATCTTGCCAAAAGTTCATTTGGTACAAGATTGTCTCTCTTGGATTCAGTCAGTTAATGAGATATGAATGTGAACAACTAGCTTTTTCTCAGCCCAAAGCAATGAACAATGATAACTATCCACATGGAGACAGTTGGGGAAAAGACAGGTAAAATACTGAGAAGAAGGAACTTTTCTAGTCTTTATTGAATTCTGCCAACATAGAGCTCAAGATACTTTAGAGATATTAATATTTGTGCTAACCTCAAGCTTTCCATATTGATGATCTCTGTTAGTTTGTCAGAAACTGTTATACAACTAGCCAAGAAGGAGGAGACTTTCAGAGTTGGTTTAAGATCTGTTCAAAACTTTTCGAAATCAAAATTGGAATTAAACCAGTTTTCACAAAAAAAAAGGAGTGGAAAGTAGTTCCAAATATTTCCCTTATAGAGAATAAAATATTATCTTCAAATTAATAACATTTCTCTTAAACATCTATGTAGCAATGTAATACATCAGATAAAAGATTTATAGTAATTAAACTCATAAGCAAGCTATTTTCAAAATATTAGTTGTCCCTATAAATTTTTGGCAACCTTGAACATTTTAGAGAAAAAAATCAAGGATCAAGCTTTCTTTAAATACTTGTCATGTGTCAAATATTTTTCAAGTACTGATAATACAAAAGCAAAAATTAAATAATCCTTGTAACAAAGAAATCACAACTTATAGAATGAACTAAATAGTACTTTCTCAGCATCTCCTACATATCTTTGTCATCAATATGTAAGAAAAATTCATCATTTGTAGGCCAGTCTAATTCTCTAGTGCTAAGATATCAATATCCCTGTAGGAAAGAACCAGATAGGATCTGGGGTAATATGTAATATTTCTAAACAAAATCAGTGGCAGATATAACAGAAGAAATGATGAGAAAATAACTTGTTATTTCTCAAATCTAGAAATCCAATTCATCTCCTTCTTAGAGCTTGTAGCCAGACATATACTTAGGAAAAATATTTTAATTAGAAAAACTCTCTGAGTCGGAATGATGTTGAAAATATTTATACAGTGAAATATATAATACACTTATAAGTGGATAAGTTAGTATAATAAATGTAATCAGATTATCTTATAAATCTTTGAATATGGTATAAAGATTTATAGAAAAACTTTAAAGTTTGAAGGTCACATGTCACCAGAAGTCCTTCAGACTTCCTTCTTCCCAAGAAAACTATGTGATATGAGTCCTATAGCACCCAGGAGAGCAGATAAGAGGAACTCCTTTGATTATCCTAATTACATGAGGTAGATAGTTAAAATATAAATGCTGGATAAATATGTTGGGGTTAATGTTTTTTTCCTACCTCTCATTCAGATATTTATTGTTTAGAAAGCTTATTTTAAGATTGCATTAATTATCTTTGGTCACAAAGCAGAACATTGCCATTGTTGTCAGTTTTGTACTTTTTAGAGATTTCTTAACATTCTTGGTTTCTACTGTTAGCAGAGAATTTTTAAAGCATACATTTTATTTATTAACCAATAATAGAAACAATGTTATAAAGATCAAATAAATATATATTGATTATTAAATTATATTTATTATTAAACCATACATCTATAATGCTGTTTGTATTTTTTTAAACAGGCATCTAGGTGGTACAGTGAATACTGTGCAGTGCCTGGAGTCAGGAAGACCACAATTCAAAACAAACCTCAGACTCTCACTAGCTGTGGGAATCTGCGCAAGTAAATTAACCCTGCTTGCCCTAGTTTCCTGATCTGTAAAATGAACTGGAGAAAGAAATAGCAAACCACTTCAATATCTATGCCTCCAAAATATCAAATGAAGTCATGATATATTAGATAAGTGAGAAATGTCTCAACAACAATGAAAATTAAAATATTCTATTTTTAAATAAATTTATAAAATTAGAAAATCTATAATTCTGATTCTGTTGGGATGTGAGATTCTATTGCGTAAAAAGTTCTGTGTGGAAATACCACATACATTTAAAGAATTATTTCAATTACTGAGAGACAAAGCGATTTGCTTGTAATCACACAAATATTACATATCAAATCAAGTCTTTGAAGATAGGTAATTTACTGATCTTGTGGTCAACTTATTGATTAGTTTATATTGTCTTTCAATGACTAATCTCAGGACTGAAAATATCTGTGAACTTTTGGGTATTATACTTATTTGAAAATGTGACTTTTGAGTTAAAATTCATTTAAAACTAATTTTTTTTCTTAATCTAAAGCTGCCTTGCTTGCTGTTATTTCAGACATGTTAGAATCTTCATGACCCAATTTGAGTATTTTCTTGGCAATGATACTGAAATATCTTTGTCATTTCCTTCTCCCATTCATTTTTCACATGAAAAAACTGAGGCAAACTGATCTAAATGACTTTTCCATGATCACACAGCTAAAATGTGTGTAAGGTCAGATTAGAACTCAGAAAGATGACTTACTGACTCCAGGTCTTGCATTCTATCCTCTATACCCCCAAACTACCTTGTTAATTCATTATAAAATTATCATCATTCCAATTTCTTAATATTTGTCTTTAAAGTCATTATTATAAAATCAATGTACTTTGTAAATTAAAATGTCTTTAATCTTCCTTATTTCTGTTTTAAATGAAAGAGAAAGCATTTTTATGACATTTCTGTTCACAAGTGATATGAAATATTAGCATTTGCAGTTTAATAATTTGAAAGACACTTCATTAATGTAGACCACAATATTCTTAGTGGAAAGAACATGTAGGATATTTTGGTTCATTGGTCATTGTGAAGACATAGGCCCCAAAAGATTAAATGGTATTTATAAAGCACTTTCATGCAAAATGTCTATTTGTTTGCATCCTTAAATGATATTCCAGAAGCAGTTAACTGTATTTCCCCAGAAATATAATATATTTCTATAAAATGAGTGACATCACATGTATGATGTGTGGAAACTTATTTTTAAGAACATATTGGCAGTCACAATTCTTGCTTTATTTTTTTCTTTCTTAATCTTATCCCCTCTTTTATTTTTGATATGATATATATAGAACAAACTAGTTAAATGTGATTTCTGTTTCCTATATTCTGAAATACTAAATAAATAGAATTAGCTGCTGAATATTTTTTTTATTAAAAGGAGGGAAATATCAAAGGAACACCTAATCAATTTAAAGAATTCAAAAAAAATGTGACTGATCTCACTTCCTCCCAATTACAGCTACTATATTTCTATGCATATATATATATATATGCATAGTTACATATATATAATTAGCAATTGTAAGCATGTTCTAATATTTTAGGGCTTTTTACAAACATTTTTGAAAAACAGTAGTGTCCTAATTCTGACTTCTGCTCTAGGAATTTTGAGTTTCAAAGTTTGGCCTTTCCACCCTTTGTTAGAAGGTAGTATCTACCATAAAGGAAGGCAAACTGATAAGCAGAGTTCTGAGACAGGTATATAGATCATTCATCTTCCACCAGTAGATTATATAGGAAAGAAGATATTTTTATAAAAAATTTAGGCTGAATTGTCTGAATTGATTTTTTTATCTTGATTAGATTTACCACATAATTTCTTTGCTTTTCATTTCACTTAATCTCATTTCACTTATACTATTTAAAACAGTAGCTTGAGCATACCCAGAAGAAACAGAACAAGTTTACATAAATATAAAGAAAAGAACAGAACTGACTTTTTCAAAACAAAGGCACATTTTAAAAGTTATATTTATTTATGAGATAACATTAGAATTCCTTGATTAGAACTCTTTTTTTCCTTAATGACATGCAGATTTGATTTTTTTTGCAAATAAACATTCTTGACTAAATATAATAAATTAATTAGCTTCAATATATACTTATGAAAAGATAGAAGAATATATCTATGGAGAAATAGAGGACTTGATAAAATAATCATTTGTGTATAAAATTGCATTCTGTTACATACCACATAACTCATGATATATTTTGTTTGCTCTTATTTGCCAAAAGGCATTCTCCTGATCTCTTTACTTCTGAACATTTTCAGAAAAAGAGAGGAACTAACTTTCAGGGGATTTACCTTCAACTCTTTTTTAAAACTTTCACTGAATGAATTACTTTTCCTTTCATCTTTCTATTCTTGATTTCCCTATAGATATCACAATGGCTTCTCTGACTATGCCCAAATTCTTGAGACAGAGAATAGAAAACAGAAAAGGACAAAGAATGGAAATAGTAAATTGGTCCTTTATGTAAAAGACAATAAAAAAAATTATTCTCAAAGGTTAGTTTTTCCAATACACTTCTTTTTAAATCCTATTGCATTGTATTTTTAAAGTTTTGCTTTTAATCTGGTTTTTAAATGATTTTCATTTTCTCTTATCACTTATCAGCTTTATTACAAAGGGGAAAAATGGTTTTAAGGGAAATCAATAGTCAAAATAACAATATCTGGAAATGTATACCACATTCAGTTTTGAAAGTCCTCATCTCCCGTTTGAGAGGAGAACACATGTTTCTTTGCTATTCTTAGGGCCTAAACCTTTCCATGAAAATTCATTAGAGTACTGCTAGTCCTTCACTTTGGAAGAAGACCGCAGCAACCAAACAAATGATCAGAGGCACGAGTTGGGCAACCACTAGCAACAACAATCAAGTACATGCTAATTACCACAATGGGCTAATTGTCAGCATGGTCTTCCTTCTGTAACCTTCCTTCTTTGAATTTTGAGATACTTACTGGTATGATGAGTACTGACTCTAGTTTTAGCACTATAGAAATGGTTAGATTGTGGTTCACAGGGTTATACTGCTCTGCTGTTAGTATGCTCCCTAGAGCTCAGTCTCACCAGACACCACCAGAACCATGATGCTTTCAAAAATGTGGTTCCCTCTCTCAGGGTGAACTCATTCCAGGATGGTCCTGCATTTCATAAAGGAAAGAAAACTTTCCCTGGTGTCTTCGCTGGCTTCTCTGAGATTGGTTGGTTGCTACACTGGATGCTTTATGGTGTTAATCTCTGCCACTCTAGATATGGGATATTGAAGCTGACTCCCTTTCATTTGACTGAAGACACATTATGAAGGATTTCACCAAAGGTCCTTGCCTGTCTCTCAAAACTGACCCATCAACCGATGTTCACATGGAATTCTTCTCTACTTTGGTTTTCAAAGCTATTTTTTTTACAGAATTCAACTATTTTTAAAAGTCCTTACCAAAGACAATGCATCTATTGTTCATTTTATTAGGCTCTCTACACTCTATATCACTTTACATGTCTCATATTCTCTGAATTTATCCTATTAATTTATATCAAATTGAAATATTATTCCTTTAAATTTATATACCATAATTTTAACACCCTCTGATCAATGACATATATTTTGTTTTGTATTGTTTCCTTTGTTCTTAAGAGTGTAGTTATGAACAAATTATTTTTATAGTTTCTTGCTTTCTGCCATAGACCTCCAGTAGCAGGATTTCTAAGTCATAGTAGACTAGTTAGGTGCTTTTTTTTGTTCACAAAATATCAAAAGGTTTTCCAGAATGGAGTAACCAATTCATAGTTCCATTCAAACTCTATTTTCTGTTTTCCTGTATTCTGTCATTTTTACTAACTAGAGAATGAAATATTGGACCTTAGATGTTGTATTACTTAACTTTTATATTAACATTGTTGAATAAGGACATGTTTGCTAAATTTGTTAATTATTTATATTTCTTCTGAAATTATTTTTTCATTTGCCTATGTTAAATGGAGAATGGCTTCTTGTTTCTCTATTTGCAACATATAATTATAAATTTTTCATATCAGAATTTTTTTATAATTCTATACTGCAAAAGTTTTCCCAGTAAAGTTTTTATTGTCCTACTTGATTTTGTGTAACAGCTTTTAAAATTTTATTCATATTGAAATTTTATTTGCATTGCATTATCCATTTTTATTGTATAATCACTTCATTTTATATTTGGCTAAGAATTATCCCCCTAATTGAAGTTGTGAAGCATTCTTCCTTCAGATCTACACTATTTTTTAGTGATCTTTTATTTGGCTTCAGTTTCCTTTTGAAATTTTTGGACAATATATGGCTAACAAATATGTCTTTTGTAGTAATACAAAGGATTTCACTAAAGAATGTACTTTATAAGGACATGCTCATATAGAAAGAATGAGATATAATAGACGAATAGACTTTGTGCTTGATTGATTTCTACACAATGTCAAGAAACTGATTGGAAGACATCTCAGTATATTGATTACTGTGCAGAAAATTTTCAGTCAGATGTAAATGTCAGACAGGATGGCAAAGCACAGATGGATTGTGAACTGAATCATGGGAAGGAGTACAGATATTTATAAGATCTCAGATCTGTGAAGCATCAATATATGTAAATATATCCTTGTATTCCAGTAATCAATTCTATACTTGTCATATTAAGAGCCACCTAAGACCTTCTGAGAGACTCATCACCATTTGGCTATAGGTTAAGGAATGTGGAAGGGAAAATTTATTCAATTGAACAAGTAAAATGATAATCTTGTTGGAAATTTGCCCTTGTCAGAACACATTTGGAATATTTGTTGAGCTTTAGGAACAATATTCAAGAAGGAACTTTAACAATATAAAATCTTACCATAAGAGTTCAAACAAAAGAGTAAGAGGACACACTATGATAGTATATAAGAATAGATTAAATATTTAGCCTAGAGAAGAAAAGATTTAAGTGTGATATGATAGCTTTCTTAAATATTTGTTTAAAATATGTCAAATTGGGGGCAGCTAGGTGGCACAGTGGATAGAGCCCCAGCCCTGGAGTCAGGAGTACCTGAGTTCAAATCTGACCTCAGATACTAAATAATTACCTAGCTGTGTGGCCTTGGGCAAGCCACTTAACCCAGTTTGTCTTGCAAAAAGCTAAAATAAATAAATAAACAAACAAACAAATAAACAAAGTAATCTTTAAAAAAATATGTCAAATGGAAGAATGATTAAGCTATTTCTGCTTGGCATCCCATGAAAAAACCTGATTTTCTCTTAGGAAAAATTTCTAACAAATAAAGGGCAAAAATGGATCTTGAATCAAGAGTCCAATGTTTGAGTGCTGTTATTACTTACTCATCCCTTTGCTACTATGGAGCAAAAATTCTTCATTTGAAAAATGAGAACACTAGATATCATGAACTCAAATGCATCCCTTAGCTAAAAGTACATTTGAACTTTCTTGTGTAAGTAGATGTGTTAATTTGAATTATCAGATAATGTGAAATGTCCCGGTTCCTTAATTTAACAACTTTTTTCATTAAAATTATTTTTTATGATTTACATTGAAAAAGGAATGTATCTCATTCCATTAAGATATGAATTATAATTTGAATTCATGCTGGTGTCTCTGTGTGTGTGTGTGTGTGTGTGTGTGTGTGTGTGTGTGTGTGTGTGTGTGTGTGTATAAAAGGGAACACACCAATGTGGACCTGGTCCTGTAACGATTCTCAGGGTAAGCAGTTGGGATATTCATTTGTTTGCTGCTTTATTTAATTTGTCTTCTGATTGATCTTGTTACTAAATAGACCTAAAATTGTTATTATCATTATGCTTCTTCCTTTTGCTCTATAGTCATTCATGCAAACCTATTAAATGTCCATGAAAAATATCGAAAATTTATTTAGACTTATGAACACTAAAGCAACCCTATAAAATGATTCTTTTCATTGTTTTATGTCTTTTGGATGTATTTTAGCTTTTTTTTTTGCCCTTTACTGGATTGCTTTCTTAATCAGAATTAGGTTGTTGGGTAAAGATATGAAGTTGGTGCTATGATGTGTATGCAAAGGTCCTAGTGTTCACACAGATGGTTTTACATGACTCTGTATAAGCCCAAACTCTGAGAAAAATGTACCTCTCCTTCTGGCAATATATGAACTGGCTGCCTTGGATGGTGTCTCCTAAGTAACTTAAGTCTAAAGCTTATATTTCTTCCCAGGTTGGGAATAAATAAAAAGTTATTCAGTAATTAGAATTAGAAAATAGAAAATATAAACCCTTTTGGTTAATAACATAGAGCAGCATCATGGTTGCCAGTGATAATAGTGACAAAAGTTCAGACATTTTATTCCTCAAACCCTCTCTGAGGAGAATAAAGAGGAAAAAGCTGAAGGATCAAGTAGAAGTAGCAAGTCAAAGACTTTAATTTTGCTTCTTCAGGTAGCTGTAACTCTAAAAAGAATATTGTGCAAAAATCATTTCTTGGTGATTTGGCTTCTAGTCAAGTTTCCAATCAGATCAAGGTAGAAACTTTTAAATTTGTTACATGTGATTATTTTAGCTGTACTTATGTTCAAGAACTGTGGAATAACACAATACCCTCAAGGTAACTGCATGACTAAAATATCATTCACACTCTGATGGAGTTATTAAAGCCTTTGAGATCAGAAATCTCATGGAATCATCCTATATCACTGTTCATGTACAAAAATCTATCTAAGATAATAACAGCAGCTTTACATCTTACCTGCTAATGTTTGAGTGGGAGACCTTGCTGCTAATAGAATTATATTGAAGAGTTTCTGAGGATGGAGGAAACAACTGATACTGATTGAGAAAAAAGCTGAAAAAGAACTTATAATTTAGTACCATCTTAAGCCAGCAAACATGATGAAAATAAGTATAAAGTGAGAGGGTGCTGAAAGTCATTATTCTTTAAGCAAAATGTTAGGGTCCTGATAAAAATTTTATAAGTTAGCAAATCAATAGAAGTTATTCTCAACCTGGTTGTAGATCCTGGCTCCTCCACTGAACAAAGGCAGGGACTTTAAGAAACAGATTTTACCTATATCCACACAAGTCCATTGTAGATACTTTAGGGCTGGGTATTCATCCCTCCTTATATTTAACAAAAATAATTTTGATATTCTAAAAAATAGATCCATGGGCCTATAATGGATTGCATTCTTTACCTTAGTCTGTTGCATTGCCGATAGTCCATGTAGTGATTGAACCAGCCTAGACAGAAGAAACTCCATCCCAAGCATGATGATGCATGCTGAAAATCATTTCTTGGAATGCTATAACATAATTTGTTCCAAGTTAGGTTTCATCTCATCTAAATATTCCCTATTGGCATGTTAGGCCATGGGGAGAATAACTTATAAATTAGGAGATTCTGGCTCATTGTATTAATATAGTTATACTGTGATATTTTAGTATTTGCAAAGGACCTGTAATTGTTTATGATTTGGATACAGTTCTGCTATTTAACAGCTTTTGAATTTGCTCCATTATAATATTGCAATACAAATATCTAATTTTCAGTGTTGGCACAGCCGTAGGTGTCTCTCAGATGGGATGACAGTTGCAGGTTTATGTGGGTTTCCCAATCAAGCTCATTATTATTTGCCACTCACAGGGGGCTCTTTGCCCATAAATAAGTGTGTATTCACTTTCTTAGGGAAGCTGGCTCCTAGGATGACTAAATACATGCATAATATTTGGAGAAGAAAGGAAAGATGGCACAGATTCTTCTTTGCACTTTAGAAACATTAAAATATGGGTTTATGGATCTATTTCCTTGTGGGAAAAATAATGGTCACAGCTCAGAAATGTGGTGAGGCAGAAAGAAATAGATTTGCTTTCAGAGGAAGATACGATAGATTCCATGATCACATGAGAAATTTCTAGTCACAGCTATGCAGGTAACACGGTGTTTGTGGAAATGGAGAGAACCATTAAAATGAAGTCTATAGTTCCATTTATCTGTCCACAGGGGTACCTTTAGATTGGGTTTTGCCAGTTTCTTTTTAACTAGGTCAGCAGCAGGATGTGTAAAACTGCCCTGTGGGCCTCAGTGGGTGTGGAGCATTTACTATGAATCAGTCCTCAATGGTAAGCTCACTTGGTTAGGATAGATGACTCTTGTTATTTGTTTGCTTTTTTTTTTTTGTTACTCTTAACCCTTTTGCTCCTCATGGTTTAATTAAAATTACTGAAATAACTTCAAAAATCTCAATCCTGCTGAAGGGATGAATAGAATTCATCATTGGGTCTTACTCCTCTTTCTTTACTGAATTTCCATTCTGACAAAACAGGAATAAATATTTCATATAGAGCAGAACATTTTTTTCAGAACCACAGATTTTTCTACATTCTTATCTCCTTTTTCTTTTCCTTCCTTACTTTTTTCTTCCTTTCTTCTTTCTTTTCTTTTTTCTTTCATTTTTGCTTCCTTTTCTTCCTTTCCCCTTCTTTCCTTCTTCCTTCCCTCCCTCCCTCCTTTTCTTTCTTCTTTGTTTCTTTTTCTCTCTCATTCTTACTTTCTTCTTTCTTTCTTTCTTTCTTTCTTTCTTTCTGTCTTTCCTCCCTCCCTCCTTCCCTCTATCCTTCTTTTCTTCTTCCTTCCTTCCTTCCTTCCTTCCTTCCTTCCTTCCTTCCTTCCTTCCTCTCTCTCTCTCTCTCTCTCTCTCTCTCTCTCTCTCTCTCTCTCTCTCTCTCTGTCTTTTTTCTTTCTCTCCTTTCCTTCCTTCTTTTCTTCCTCTTTTTCTTTCTTTTTTTCTTTCATTTTTTGTCAACTTTGATACATTGGAGAGTATGAATCTTGCTGTTTTAAAGCAGTCTTTAAAAGTTGATGCAGTTATTGCTACCACTCTGCTCACTCAGGGGCAAAATCACAAGCAACAAGAAATCTACCTCTCAGAAAATATGCTTCAAACACAAAATAACACCCAGAACTATTGATTGAATGATCTAAACTGGGACTTCAAAGTTTCTTTTTTTCATAGGATTTCAAATACCTCTCTTTTCACAGTTTTGGATCATATTTTTTCCGTCTTTTATGGAGAAATTGAGGGAAAGTTTGCAAATATCAGTGTTAAATAAAAAAAAATAAGAGTTCAGTTTAAATATCTAGCAGTTTGCTCTGAGAACCAGTTTGTTATTCCTTTCCATTGCTATAAAATTTATTTTTATTATTGTAAATTCACTAATATCTTAGAATGTTTTCCTTACTCACAAGATGAGGGTTCTAGAGGCAATAGTGCAATTTGTATCTAATTATAATGCGGAAAAAACCAAGAATGATAATAATTCTTATATTACTGCAATAAAAAAGTCATAATTTAAATTAAATGACTTGAATTTCCTAAAAGGAGACAGTAGGGAAAGAATTGTCAGCTTTTGATGTCATTCTTATTTCTACAAGTTTTCTTTTCTTTATGTATAAATATCCCCAGTTGCTTTATTGATCCTAATATATCATGAACTAAAAGTCCTTCATCATTCTTGTTTCTCACCTCTGGACACTTTTGTTTTTAACCTTTGTAAACATAATATTCTGGATAAGAACAGACAATGGTAGAGTACAGTGGTATTATTACTTCCTCGCTCTCTAGTATTCCTCTAATACAGTTCAAGATTGCACTAGGTTCTGTGGCTTCTACGTTATAGTGCTAACTTTCATTGTGGTCCATACTAAAGCCTCAGATCCTTTTTCAGAATAATTGGCAATTAAATAAACTTGGTTGCAGAGTGACTCAACTGAAATGGGAAGGGCAAGAAAATGAGGGATCTAAGGACAGACAATTCTTCCAAGTTCCTCCACAATACAACTTTCCAAATCACCACCTCAGTGAACTGGTAAGAGGAAAAATAATCTTACACCTTGCCATCTGCCCCATTTAACTTTCATTTCTTCCTTTAGACTTGGGGGCTGCTGTTACAAATTATTTCATCTGATCATTTCTCTTATTAATTCTACTGAAGCAGCCAAATCAGTGGGGTAGCATCATATCCAACATCTTCTACTCTTCTCCCACCTCCCCATTTCAGGAATTTTTCCTCCCCCCCCCCCAACTCATTCAGATTTCATTGATTCCTAAAATCATACTACATTTTATTGCCTTTAATTACAATAGAAAACTAAATTCCAGCAGTCTTTTGTGTCAATAAAATTTTCCATGATATTTCTTTTTATAGAAACTGTTTAAAAGAAGGTTGATGTTGGATAGAACAAAGAGATTGCTGAATCCTAGAGTAGCATTTAAATTTAGTAACTGGAACTCTATTGCTGTCTTTGACTAAATCAATTTTAATAATAAATAAATTAGATGGAAAATTCACAAAAATAGTTCAGTATCTTTCTCCTCAGTTAATAGCTAAGATTTCTATAGTACTACATTATCTATACAGCTGCAATATAGGGTAGATTACCATCTGCCTCATTGATATTCCCTTAGAGGCATTTTTAAAACTTATAGATGGAACCTGCTCTGTGTTTTCACATCATTTGAAAGTTAATTCCTTATGAGAATGGAGTAACTCTATTCTGTTTGTATCACCATTTATTATCACAGCAAATTGTATAAAATAAACAGATAGATAGATAGATAGATAGATAGCTATAGCTAAGTTATATCTGAGTTAAGTGACTTGCCCAGAATATCACAGCTAGTAGATGTATGAGGTTGAATGCTGGGTTAGAACATAGGTCCCCCTGTCTTCATAGCTAGTACTGTATATTTACTGTGTTTACACACACATACCTGTCCATGCAAATATACATATTAATGGAAATAAAAATTATGTGTGTGTGTATATATATATGTCTATCGATATGCATGTCTTTATATATATCTATCTATATATGTATGTTTTATGTAGATTTCATTTACATTTTACCCTTTATACAGATAGAAAAAACATAATCTAAGGGAGGTTAAGAAATTTGACTTTCACCCCCCAGTAAATATATGGTTTAGAACAAGTTTGTCTCAGGCATTCCTGATTCCAGGTTTGGTGTACTATTTACTAGGCAAGATGGTAAGTAAAACAAAATTCAGGGAGCTCTTGCTCTGATTAGAAGACCATGAAAAGGCCCTTATAATTTGCTGATTAATTGTAGTAAAAAATAGCAAAAATAAATTAATAGTATTTTAGGCAAAGAACTGAGAGGAGATTAGCAACAGCTTCACTGCTATTGTACCAAACCCAAAGTGACAGTAATATCTTATTCCCAAAGAACAATGGCTTTCATTTTGGGCCCTGAGCCAATGAAATTAAGTGAATGATCTTGTAATTCCACATAGTACCTAAATGGTATTGTACACAATGAGCACTTAATGGTTTGACTTGACTGACAGGGGAGGAGGACATGCATAATGATATTTGTCTTTTTTAATTATCTTTCCCAGACTGTGCTTGAGTCATACGCACTATTGCTATCATAAATGTTCTATGATACAATGGCAATCATTTGGAATAACATTTTTACTTTTCCCTAGCTTACAGCATAGTGACTCATACCCATTATAATATGAGCAGCATATTATCAACCTATTCCATTTAACAATTTGATATTCCTTCATTAAATTGTTTATATTGGAAAACATAATCATACTTCTAGATCTCAAGAGCTACCCATTCTAGACCTTTTGTTTTACAGATGATGAAACTAATTCTTTAAATGAATAACTGACTTACACAGGTATTAAATATCCAGTGAAATTTGAAGTTTGGTTCTCTTAATTCAAAGGTTGTGCTTTTGACAGAGCACTATTGGTCTATGTGATGCTTTAAAACTAAAAATATACATTGGCCCTTGTGTGTATTGACTATAATGTTCTAACTGCAATTTCAAGCCACTGCCTTCTAATGAATTATTTACTCTTGGAAGCCTTTTCTGAAGTTCAAGTGTGACATTAGCAAAGAGCAACATTTTAAGTTTCTAGGTCAATGGAGCATTATATTTAATTTTTTTATTTTTCATCTGATTCATATGATAAGAAACTTGAACCAATTAAAACTAAATTTCTCAACATGTCACAAGTATCCATGAAATTACTGGTTCAGAAGAAGAGAGCTCTAGAAAAATCCAGATATATATATATATATATATATATATATATATATATATATATATATATATATACATACACACACACATATGTATTTATGTATATATGAATGTCCATAATATCTTCTACTTTAACTAATCTACTCATTCAATGCCAGACCAAAATTATTTTATATGGCTGGAAAAAGTAATAATAATTCTTCTGAAACAGCAAAATGTCAAGAATATGAAGGAAGTTAATGAAAAAAAGCATTTTTTGGCATGGCAATACCAAATCTCAAATTAAATTGTAAAGCAATAACCACACAAAAATTCTTGGGTATTGGCAAAAATATAGAAGGATGGATCAGTGGACCAGATTAGTGACAAAAGTAATCTACTGCTTGATTAACTCAGAGATTATAGTTTCTGGGATCAGAATTCACTATTTGATAAACATTGCTGGGAAAACTGGAAAATAGTGTGTCAAAAAGTAGGCTTAAGCCTACATCTTACACCCTATACCAAAATAAGTTTGAAATGGGTACATTATTGAGACATAAAATGCGATACCAAAAGTCAGTTCAGAGACCAAGAAATAGTTTATCTGTCAGATCTATGGAGAGGAGGAGTTTAAGATCAAATAAGAGATAGAGGACATTGTAAATTGTAAAACAGATAATTTTGATTATGTTAAATTAAAAATTTATAAAAAAATGCAATGAAGATTAGAAGAAAAGCAGAAATCTGGGAAACAATTTATATTTTCAGAGTTTCTGATTAAGGCCTTATTTCCAAAATACATAGAAAACTGAGTCAAATTTATAAGAATGCAAATCATTTCCCAATTGAAATTTGGTCAAAGTATATGAAGAGGCAATTTTGAAATGAAATTAAAGCTATCTATAGTCATATGAAAAAATGTTCTAAATCGCTATTGATGAGAGAAATGCAAATTAAAATAACTGAGCTATAGCTTCATACCTCTCAGATTGGATACTTTGACAAAAAAAAAGGAAAATGTTAAATGTTGAAGGTAATGTGAGAAAAGTGAGACACAAATCCACTGTGGGTAGAATTGTGAACTGATACAACCTTCTGGACACCAATTTGAAAGTATACTTAAAAAAACTATAGAACTTTGCATATGCAAAAAAAAATCTTTGCATATCCAGTAATGCCATAACTAGTTCTGTATTTCAAAGGGATCATAAAAAAAGGAAAAGAAATTACATGCATAAAAATATTTATGATGGTTCTTTTTGTCCTGGTAAAGAATTGGAAATTAAGGCAATGCCCATGAATTGGTGATTTGCTGAACAATTTGTGGTAAATGAATATAACTTAATAGTGTGTTTCAAAAGGAAATGATGAACAGGAGTATTTCAGAAAAACCTGATAAGTACTGCATGAATTGAGGCTGAGTAAAGTGAGTAGAGTCAGGAAAATATGATAAACATTAACAGCAACATAACATGATTATTCACTATACTGAACTTAGGTTTTCTCAACAATAAAGTATTCAATGAAAATTTTAAAAAACTTGTGATGGAAAATGCCATCATAGAGATCAAAGAATATTATTTTTTTCTTTTTAATTTTTTAACTTCTCATTTATTTTCCTTTTCTTCCAAGCCTTCATTAATAACATGAATACAACATGATTCTAAATGTATATATAATATGCATCAAATTAGTTGCTGGCTTGGTGGGTAGGGAGGGACTGCAAGAAAGGTACAAAATTAGAAATCAAAATCTTGCAGAAATTAATGCTGAATACCATCATTTCATGTTATTGAAAAAATAAAACACTATTAACTTTAAAAAAGGACATTCTTCACAAATTTGTATTAAATTATTTGGATACAGTCATTGTCTAGAAAGTCCTTAATTCATCATAGTTGCTATATACAAATGAATTATAATAGTTTTTGAACCTTTATTAACTTAAAGAAACAAGGGTCATAGTATTTAAAATAAAGAATTCAGATTATAATACTGATCTAAATTCAGGAACTTTCCTTCAGTTATGGATTACTCTGGCTAGGGAGACAGGGAGAAGGAATTTTACTTTATCTAAATACTTCATTGATCCCACTGAATGCCAATTAAATGCTGTGTGTATTACAGAGAAGAATGGTAAGTATATTGCTTACACAAAACTTGATCTAATTGCACTTCCTTATACTAATCAAACTAAATTCTATTTTCTCCATCCTTTCTCTCTTTCTACCTAAATCTTCCTCAAATATCAGCCTCCATTCTTTGCTCCTAAATGAAGGTTTTGTATTGTTATGTCTTAGTATCCTTCCTGAAATTATTTTATATTTTATATGATGAATTTTAGTATTAAGATCACCCATGTTTTCTCTCCTCTGAGTACTCCTCTTACAATTTGAAAAAAAAATGCTTAAAACAATATATTTAAAGCAAAATGAACAGAATTAACAGTAAATTCTTTTGGACCCTTTCTTCTCAGCTCATACTTTCCCAAACCAACACTTAAACTTTAGGACAATCACTATACTTATCCAAGGGCATGACTTTTAAAAATCTATTCAAGTATGACGTAACAGGATTTAAAACAATGATATAAAATCTTTTTCTCATAGGGACAATAAAAAAGAAGTAAAGGATACAATTACAGTTTCCCTTGACTTTATTGTTTACCTAAGATTGCATGATAATGCACACATGAAAGTCTTACAAAGTATTTGAATAACAAAACAAAATGCCTATGTTTAGACATGGTAAATAGAGTGTTGTACATAGAGTCATGAAGACAAGTTCAAATGCTTTCTCAGATACTACTAGCTGAGTGAATAGGAGTAAGTCATTTAAATTCTCTGCACTACAGTTTCACTTCCTATATTCGGGGGTTAGAATTCATGATCTCCAAAAGTAATTTCCAGATCTAAATCCATTATTTTATGAAGCATCCTACAAAATAACTGTTAGTTTTTACTCCTGACTCTCCAAATCTGGATTAAGATTTCAACATAAAGGGAAGTCCCTCTTATAAAGCAGATGAAAGATTCTTATGAGATTAATCATTTTTGAAATTGTTCAGGGTACTGAAAGTGACTTGTCCATGGTCACCTAATTACTTTTTTTTAGGTTTTTGCAAGACAATAGGGTTAAGTGACTTGTCCAAGGCCACACATTGAGGTAATTATTAAGTGTCTAAGGGCAGGATTTGAACTCAGGTCCTCCTGACTCCAGGGCCAGTGTTCTATCCATTGTGCTACCTACCTACCTACCAGCTAATTACTTTCTTAACAAAAAAGGTGGGTGACTCAGTGGATAAAGCACTGACCCTGAAGTCAGGAGGACCTGAGTTCAAATCCTGCCCTCAGACATTTAATAATTACCTAGCTGTGAGTGATCTTGGACAAGTCACTTAACCTCATTGCCTTGCAAAAACAAAACCAAAAAAAAGATTCAGATTCAAATATTACTGTCTTTAAATCTGAATCTCTTGCAACTGTTCCATATTCTTTGTTATTGTGATTGTTCTGGTAAAATCAATTATGGAATGCTTCTTATGGATATTTTGAAAGAGGATTACATATGGTTTATCAGGAAGTATGTGCAACAATCATTTTAGGAAAGGGGAGGGCATGGACTTCTTTTAAACAAAACATTTTGATAATTGGAATTTAATAAAAATTGGTTTTGTTTGTAAATTTATGAATTTTATTTTATGTATTAAAAACAAAATTCTAAGGAGCCTATAGCCTTTATTATAATGACAAAGAATCTAATTGTATTCATCATACACATACATGTACAAATTCAATATTAGAATCCCTTCTCTAGAGCAAGAGCATTGTTAAGTAAATGCAAAAAAATTAGGAAAAAGTATTATATTCATAGGGTAAATGTTTTACTAGAATGAAGACACCATATTAAGGAATGATAAATGATTGAAATGATGAGAAAGGTTAGTTGGCATAAGATTGAAAATCAAGCAGACATGTTTGGGTCAAATGGACAAAATATTTCAGAATCAATGTATCTTACTGTTGGAATTCCTAGGAAAGAGAAACTTGCATTAATATAGGTAAATGATGTATGTGTTGATACATAATTATATTGGGTTTGAAGTAGGAAAAATTTGGATTGAGAAATATGTTTTATAGTTATTAATCTGTTCCCTCATCCCATTATTCAAGTAATTGAAATAAGATCAATGAACTTTTAGTAAGGCACCTTGTCCATCCCTGAAATCCTAACAACAAAATAAGGGACCTTGCCCAGGCCTGAAGGGATTAAGGCCTTAAGATACAACCCTTCATCTACAAATCCCTAATTACTTTATCTCTGCTTTTTAGCTAGGTGACACAATACAAAGAGCACTAGACTTTAGAGTCAGGAAGATCCAAGTTTTTTATTCATTTGTTTATTAATTTATTTTTTCATCCATATGCACATGCATATTTTTATTGTACAATAATTTATTCCTTCCTCCCTTCCTGCCCCCCCACTGGCAAACAATCAGGTTAACATTATATATTCATGTTTTTGATAAGCATTTTACAGAATAGTAAATTTCAGTATGAGAAATTAAGATTAAAGGAAAGAGATACATAAGAGATAATTTTTATAAAGTGTTCATCAGATTCTGAAGAGTTGTTTTTGTTGTTGTTGTTGTTGTTGTTTTGTTTTGCTTTTCTTTCTCTGGATGGGAATAACATTGTCCATAGCCAGTCTAATATGATTGTCCTAACTCTCTGAACTGCTGAGAGGAAGGAGCTGCTTCCATCAAGTTTGTTCATCTCACAGTGTTGCTATTGATGTGTACACTGTTCTCTTGGTTCTGCTCCCTTTGCTCAGCATCAGATCCTGTATCTTATTCCATGTTTCTCTTAAATTGGAACATTTATACTTTTATATATAACAATAATATTCTATGGTATTCATGTATCATATAACCTGTTTAGCCATTCTCCAATTGATGGGCATCCCCTCAATTTTAAATTCTTTGCCACTGAAAAAA
This sequence comes from Macrotis lagotis, assembly GCF_037893015.1. Taxonomy (NCBI): domain Eukaryota; kingdom Metazoa; phylum Chordata; class Mammalia; order Peramelemorphia; family Peramelidae; genus Macrotis; species Macrotis lagotis. Next base: position 100,111,044 of record NC_133663.1, read on the forward strand.
AGAGATGTTATGAATATTTTGGAACATGTAGAATTTTTCCCATTTTTATACTTTCTTCTGGATATAGGCCTAGAATTGGAATTGCTGGCTTTATTTGTTTTTTCATTTTTATAATTTATTCTGTAGATATATTGTTCTATTGGTTAAGTTCCATTGCAACATGTCTTCTCCACTGTCCCCCACCCCTTCAGTGTTATTTTGTGGTTACTTTCCCACATGCTCTTTGAGGGAAGGGAATGTCTTTCTTTTTGTATCTATATCTTTGTATCACTCTTATTTAGCATTTTCACAATATTATACAAATTTTTTTTGTTTATTCATTTTAGTAATCTTTTGCCAATTTGTTCTATAGTATGAAAGCATGAACCTTTATTTTAAATTATTATTTTTTTGCCTTTAATGTCTTATATTTTATTATATTTAATAATTGCAGAGAGATGATCTAAAGTTGGACTATGCCTCCTGAATCCAACAATACAAGTTCCTGTTAGTTTGGTATCTTCCATTATAACCAGAAACAGACTGGTTGTGCTAACAATCAAGTCTAGAAAAAACAACAAGAACAATATTGCATTTTTGAATCATGTAACAAGTTTAAATTACTTCTATTCCATTTACTATCTGTATAACCATACATAAGTCAACCCCCCCCCCCGATATGGTTTCTGAAATATAAAATGAATGAGGTTAGGCTAAATCCTCCAAAGATGCTTTCTGTTTCTAAATCTATCATTTCATGATCTTAAATATAGAGAGACTCATAATTAGTAAATTAACCATTTTATAATGAATTATTTGACCATAAAAATCATGAAACCCATTAAAATACAAAATTGCCCTGGTAATATTACCTGTTCATCTCAAATAGTAGAATATGATTTGGAGAATACCATCTGTATCCAGATAAAGAGCTGTGGAGTTTGAACAAAGTTCAAGGACTAGTCCCTTTGATTTAGGGGAAAAAAAACATATCTTATTGTCTGATCTTGTTATCTCTTATACTTTTTGTTTTTTCCTTAAGGATATGATTTCTCTCTCATCACACTCAATTTGGATCAATGTACAACATGGAAATAAAGTAAAGACTGACAAATTGCTTTCTGTGGCAGGGTGAGGGGAGGGAAGTAAGATTAAGGGAAAAACTGTAGAACTCAAAATAAATAAAATCTTTAATAAAGAAAATGAATGTCCACACGAATATGCCTTATAAAGGATGTTATTAATGCCAAATGGAAAGAAGTAGATGAAAGAATGGACACAATTTAATAGAAATTCATGCTAGTGATTTTGTTTGGGGTTGTTTCTTGATGTAAATTTTGTTTGGGGTCCAAATGAATCTAAAATTTTCTCAACAAACACTTGACTGACTTATGAGAAGAAAAAGACTGAAAGTCAAGGATGATATTGATTTATGATATAAATTAATTTATATTCTTAAAAAAGCATGGCAAAAGGTTATGAACAAAATCTCCTCATTACACAGCAAGAAACAATATAAGGAAATGGAAGTTTTAAGAAACTTGATAAGGGAGATAATTGATCAAAATAATCCCAAACTAATCTTTGTATTAAGTTTTAAGAACAACCAATAGACAAATGATGAAAAAATGTTTCTGTTAATTTTTATATCAGCTTAATCTACCATGAAAAATAGAAGTGCTGCTACAAATGTGTCCTAACTTATTAGATCTAGAGGTACTTGAAGAGGAAAGTGAAAAGGTTTACAACCTCCGCCAATGGCAGATACTATGAGCTCACCCAACAATTTTCTCCAAAAAATTTAAAATACTGTCTCAAATCAAATTCTCAAGTGACAGAGACGAGAAAAGCTAAGTGAGACATTCTGGCAGGCCAATACAACTTAGTAGGTCATAGAGATTTGTAATATGGTAATGGAGCCTGGCCAAGAAACTATATGGATGAAACACCAATGGTGGGACTAGATGGTAGCCTAAAAAAAACGCAACTTTGAGAACTCCCAAGAGAGAAATTATAAGGGGATGTGTGAGTATAAAATAGAGGACCAGAAATTTTAATAGTATTATTATTATTATAATTAAGATAGGAAAACAGTAAAATGTACCTTAGGGAAGAGTATACTAAAAAAAAGATAGAATCCTGAGAAGTATAATAATTTCAATATCATGAAATCTGAAAGCTTTTGCATAAATACATCTAATCCAGTCAAAATTTGAAAGAGAAAAGAAAGCATTTTATAGAAAGCTTCCTTGATAAAAGTCTCATTTATCAATTATAATGGGAATTGAAACAAATTTATAAGGCTAAGAGTCATTCTACAAGTGATAAATGATTCAAAAATACTAATAGGCAGTTTTTAGAAGAAGAAATTAAAGGAATGAATTGTCACATAAGATGTATTAAATAACTACTAATTAGAGAAACGAAAATTAAAACAACTCCTAGATAACCCCTCAGATCTATTAGATGGCCTAACATGAAAGAAAAGCAAAAAAAGCAAATTTTGGTGGAAACATGGAAAAAATAACTGGGAAAATAATGTATAATTGTGGTTGAAAACTTGTCCAACCATTCTTTTTTTTAGGCTTTTGCAAGGCAAATGGGGTTATGTGGTTTGCCCAAGGCCACACAGCTAGTTAATTATTAAGTGTCTGAGACCAGATTTGAACCCAGGTACTGCTGACTCCAAGGCTGGTGCTTTATTCACTATGCTACCTAGCTGCCCTTGTCCAACCATTCTAGAGAACACTTTGGAACTATGTCCAGAAGCTTCAAAATAGTTCATACACTTTGATCCAACAATAACTTTACTTATCTATATGCCAAAGAGATCACAGAAATGGGAAAATGACCCCTGTCTTCTCTACATCTTTCACACAATTCGGTACTGGGGAAAAAAATTGGCTCTTAGTGTCTAGATTTTATTAAATTATTTAATACTGAGAATGGAAGTGGTAGTAAAAAAATCACTGAATGTGCTTTAAATGACTCTAAGCTTCTATCTGAAACTAAGGATCATATAATAATAGTCCTCTCTTTTTCTAGTATTGTATACCTGTGAGTCAAGAAGCCATACAGTCTCTGAAGAATAAATATTGAGGATCTCTCCAAGAAATGAGACCTCTAACTTTAATAAGTTGTACATATAGCAGAAAAATGATTAGGTAGATAAAACAAAGTAAAGGATTTCATTAAAATAAAAGATTTATAAACCTTAGTAATTTTTGAACAACCTATGAGATCTACTACTACCTACAATTTTTAGAGAAAATGAGGAAAGTCCTCATTGTGTTAGGTGTATTCTAGATAGTGACCTTGTGGAGGATATAGACAGGATGTTCTATACTTTGAAATACTACAGGAGATTGAGTCAGAGAAGAATATTAAGATTGATTATCATATTCAGAAATCATTTTTGATGAACTCAGTTGGCTATCAACTGAATTATAACAGGTTCAAATAAATGCCACTTTAAAAGCATATCTTTTTAAAATTTGTTTACATTGCTAAGAATTATAGAGATGTCACTCAATTATTTTTGGATTTTGTTATTTTCTTTTTATAAAATATTTCAGACAAATTCTTTTAAAATTATCATATTTTAAATAAATTCAGTTTGTTCTAATTTAAAGCAATGAGCCTTTTTCAAATTAATGTCTCTTAGTTCTAGTAAAAATTGCATTTTTCCATTAAAATTTGCTTTTAAGTGAATGTTATTTTTGATTAATTATAAATTATCTAATCTTTGCAAAATAACAAGTCTGTTATAGTCTTTGTCATAATGTATACAGACCCTGTGCTATTTTGCTTTTCTTCTCATCCTAAAACCAATTCAGTTAAATCCTTAGAAGTTCATCAATTGATAGTTTGCCAAGAAGTAACAGTCTTTTTTTGGACCACTAATTTATTCTTGCAGTTTAACTGTGAATAATAATTCCAATATCTCCCACTGTATCTAGACCAGTACAAGGAGTCCTGTTTCCTATTCTATCCAGCAACTGAGTAAGATAGTTTTGGAAGAGGCACTGAAAAGGATTCCTTTAGACAATATTTTTATTTCAATCAATGTAATGTACATGCCATGTCATCATTTATTTGATGTCATGGTCTCCTTAGATTAAAAAGGACAATAATCATCTTCAAAAATCAATAAGTAAAAGGGATAGGGATCAAAAGAATATTGATAAATCTAGCTAGTTAGTGAATTTTTTTCCAGTAGGTAGAAATTTTTACTGGTCCATGCATTTTCTTAAAGGTAATATCATTTCTTATTTCTAAAGATATGGCTGGAATGAAAATTTTTTAAGCAGTAAAATTTCTGAAGAATTGTTTTGGTAATATCAGTGGAGGTCATTACCATATTTCACCCAAAATAAGACTAAGTCTTATATTAATTTTTGCTCCAAAAGCTTCCTTAAGGATTATCTTCAGGAGGTATCTTATTTTTTAATTGAATCTATTTTTTGTACAAAACTCTACATTTGTTTACATGCCAAAGTCTACATTTATTCAAACATATCACATCCTCTTCTTCTGAAACATTGTCACAACTCTCCAAACCCTAAATTCTGGTCTGACATGACTCCATTTTCTATAGAGACATTGTCCCTGATCTTTCATGTCCAGCAACTGTTCTCCTTAAATGAGAACTTCTTGTCCTTGTAACCTGTTCATAGTGCATTGTCAACACAGATGTTGGTGATTTAATTCCATGAATTATTCATTCAAGTTACAACCTCATGCAGGCTATGCTTCACAAAGTTTCCACGCTGATTTCTCTCCATCCTATTTTTCAATGTAGTCATTAATTTCCATGCACAAATGGTCCTTGAATGGCTTGCTTATTGCAATATCAAGAATCTGGAAACAGACAGTCATTCCTGCAGGAATCATTATTTGACCTATTCTCTCTGCAAAGAAGTTATTCATATCTTTAACTCAGTGAATGTTGACTAGTCCCAGACTAGCAGACTTTTTGGTCACCTTGCAAAACAAGTCGAAGCACTAAATCAACTCACTTCCCTATAACTGCTTTTGTGCATCAGACTGTTTTGATTTCAAGAACATAAATGCCTAAAGCACTTGCAATATTATCTTTCTTGCTCTTAGTGTGATTAGAGATATGACTCTTTCCATCCAGATGTTACCAATTGCACATATTATCTTTATGCTTTGTCTGTACTCTGATTAATCACTTGTCAATAAGTTTTAATTTATATGTTGTCATAGATATTTGCCTCTTGTCCAAAGGTGCTCATTTGGATTTTTACAAATTCTTATTTTTAATTCATATTAACACTTATTTTTAGTATTTAAAATATGTCAATAATATGATTTTTACTTAATTAATATTAGCATTATTATTTTATGATTCAATATATCCATTGGGTGTGAAAACAGACCATTGATTGTGTCTTTCTGGTTGAAGATCTTAACAGGGATTTACTTGGGGGGGGTAAGCTTTATATTATGAGCAGATTGAAAAATCAGAGTCTGGGAAATATGATAATATAGATCAACACATAGAAGTCCTGAAAAAAGTTCATTTGTAAACTTAATTATCACTAATGGCAAAGACAATTTGATCAACTCCATTTTCTCCCTTATTATACTTGTGACTTGTACTTATGCTCACCTGTGTTTATATAGTAATATTGGCAAAAATGATGAAAGTATGGGTCCTATAGGTAACAATAAAATGTTCAGTGGATAATTCAAGGCTTCCTTGCCCCTTCCTCCCCTTCACTGACTAATGATGAAAAAAGGCTTAGCAAATGTAGAGATCATGAGAGCACATACACCCAACATAATGAATGCTCTATATTAAAGTACAAGTACCAAAGTCTTAAACCTTTGAAGGAGGAGTTAATAGGAGTATTTATAGAACAGTTTGTCATTGGTCTAATTGTCTAATTGTCATTCTCTAATATTAATAGAATGTCACACCCATGGTGACCTTCAAATAAAAATGAAGTTTTCCAATTCTGAAAAAAATCTATGGCAGGGAGTAGTTTTGTGAAAGGCTTACCAGAAAAGAAAGAAAAAAATTCTTTCTTTTCCCCATCCCATTCTTGTCAGATATGGAATATTGTAGCAAAGCTGAGTAAGAGACAGCTCATCACCAGCTGGTGGCAGTGATGTATACTTTTCAGTCAGACACATTCACATAAGAAGCTCCAGTTAAGAAATGCAATGATTTCTAATACCTTGAACCCAGCAGTCAAGAATAGAGATACTATGGATTCATGTGAATAACAAAGCAAACCTAGCTTTGGCAGACAAAGATCTAGCTAGAGATTGGAATGGCTTGGAATTCTATGACCTTTGGGGATCAATAGAAAAACACGAGGTGAAGACAAAGGACACTATAGTTATGTAATACTAAGATACAACTAAGAGAGTTCTCTGCACCTCCCTCATAAGCCTCTTATCCACATATTTTAAATTTGTATCCAGTCTTCTAGACACAAAATGTGTTTGAGGGTAATTTCATTTCAGGTTTGAAGGAGATATTTTATATCTACAGATCTTAATAGGTTATCTAGAAAATACTTTCAATTAAATGTGTCTATTTTCTGACAATTCAAGCTAAATTCAGGAATGGGAATTTATGATCAATTTGTCTTGCTTATTTGTTTTGCTTTGATTTTTAGAATTTAAACCCACCTGTTACCCAAGATAATGAGGAGATTACACTCTGGTAAGAGTTTAATTTGAAGGACACAATCTGCAAATCTACATATGTTGAGGATATAATCCCCAGAAATACAAGTTTTTGAGATTCTTATAAAAGTTCCATATTTATTATTTTTGTGCATAGTTCATAATAATTCTAAAATAATAAGCAAGCACACCCTTCCTTCTTATTTTTCCCCTTACTTTATTCCCTGTCAAGATTAGACTAAATCTTCTAAAATGCTTTTTTTATGTTGTCTTTAAATAAAAAAAAAGTATTGCACTGATTTCCTAGAATCAGAGAGAAGTAGGAAAGAAAAAAAATATAAATATCTCAAAAATGCCAAAGAATCTTTGATGTCATTGATGTGTTTTTTTCTCCAGTGATGAAGACCTACTTCTACCTGCTATTCCTAAGCAACTCTCATCTGCATTCTCCTGTAAGTTTACTACAGGTGTCCCAAATAACTTTCCAAGACTATTTCTTGCTTTCTCTAGATAATTAAAGGTTATTAATATTAATAGATATGCTTTCTACTCACTTTACCATTTGGTCAGTCTAAATTTTATTTTTTCATTTCTTCACTTTTAAAAGAATATTTTCATGATATTTCTTCAGTATAATATATCATAGCCTGCTCAAGTATATTATGTTCCTCTTCAGTTCTCATTGGGTGATCCTTAGATTGAATTCTTCAAACAAATCTCTGACTGTGTAATAAAAAAAATTGTTTCTAACTACTAAATACTATGTCACATTGGACAAGTTATTTAAAATTCCTAGAACTCACTTCTTTGATCTGTAAATGAAAAGATTTTTTTCTAGATAGTCTCTTTTTAATTTCTTTTAGATAGTCTCTTAGATTTTTTTTAAATCTATAATTAGGTAGTAAACAAGCATCTATTAAGTGCCTATTAGATGACAGTAACTTTGTTAAGAAAAAAAGGTAATAATAACCTTTACACTTAAGGAGATTTCAATTCAAAAAGAAACATTTTGGAAATGACTTTATATGCATTTATAAATGTAAGGAATTCTCACAGGGAGGATGCTAGCAAGGATTTGAAAGGTGATCTGTATAATATGGGAACTGAGCAGTCTTGAAGGAAGTCAGGGAAATCAGAAGACTCAGATGAATATTAGAAAGTACCCCAGTAATAAAGGACAACTAGTGAAAAACCATGGAACTGGGTGATGGAGTCTCTTATGAGAGAAATAGAACAAAAGTTCAGTGTCATAGGATTTTAAATAAGTGGAGAGGAATATTTAGAATTATCAGCTCCTAGGTTTGCTTCTTGAGTTTCCTAAGGGTTATTTTTTTCCCTAAACAAATTGACCATCTGTTGTTTGGGGTATTTATATAGATATCACCTCCATTTCTCTAAGTTGCTGTTAACAATGAGTTTATAATATTTTTAAATCCTCAGAATGTGACATGAGTCATGTAGTACACATTTTTACTCTTTCAAACATTGTCTGAGAACAATGCACCTTCTCTCCTGCACAATAATTACTAGATTGCTAAGCATTACAATTATATTCACCCCTGATGAGAGAATGAGTGGTAATTGAAATCTCAGATGATAGAGAGGATGTGCCTTGATTCAGATTTAAAACTGACAGAGTGATAAAAAGACAAGCTGGATTTTAAAGTAAAGCATATTCAGAATTAATTTTGTATTCTGATTGTCTTTTCAATAATTAGGAAATATATTAATGACAATACATGATGCGAATATGATAACTATTTTAACCAAAATTTTGTCTTCTTTTGATAAATGCATATTGCTCTAGAATCTAAACTTTTTCTGTTGTTGTTTTGTTTTGCTTTGTTTTGTTGGAAACAGAAATGAAAAATGTGGTCTGAATGTGGATTTTAAAACCATGAGTTTAGAATCACATTTGGTTACATTTGTATTAGGAAATATAAGGACTATTAAATTAGGCAAAGTAAAAGAGATCAAAGCTTACCCTAGTCTTATCCTCTCATTTTATCATGTAGAAAACGACTCGAGAGTGGTCCAAAGGACGACTGATCACCTGGCATCTAGTATTTTCTACTATATCACACTACCATGACACATTTAAACTTGCTTCTGCTAGGGATAAGATTATCTCACAGAAGACATTCTTTCAATGGTTAAATTGAAAGAATATAGGCCATCTGTTTAAGAAAGGTCTTCTTAATTTACTGGCAAATTAGATTATACAGGGAAATTTTTTTTATTCCTTCTTACTTTTCTAATTGACCATGGAGATGTCTTATTTCTTAATTTCCAAAATGCTTTTTAATCTACTTAGTTTCTTGTCAATACCATAGCAAGGTACAAAAGCAGCTAAATAAATAATCTGTGCCGGGGAGTTTCAGTGCATGAATTACTATGCATTCTGTCATTTACAGTGACATCCACAATCCCTGTAGTAAGTAGTATAGTGTATAAGTTCCTTTTGCATAATAGTTGTGATTTTAGGCAATGTTCCAGTATAAATATTTTGAAATGTAGTACTAACAGCATGTTGAAGCACATCATTAGAAAATGAATAGCAGTGTCCTTCTTCCCCTGTTTCTGTGGAGTACTCTGCATGCCTCTTTCACTTCTGATTTATTTTTGACCCACTGCTGCTATTGCTCATGAGGAAAGGTTTCCATCCCAGTTCCTTTTCTATTTAGAAACAGTTTTTTTGTGTGTGGATTATACAAATGACTTATCTAGTTTGTTGCCAATGCTAGGTGGAAGATCCTTAGGCTTATTTTCACAGTTTAGAAAGATTTTGTTAGGTGACATTTGAATTCTGAGTCTGTTTTAAACTAATTCAAGGGAAAATAGTGATGCTTATTTAGAAAACTGTAGCTTTATAAATGACCATTCACTATCTCACTTGTTGGCAAATGATGAGAAAATGATGTTAATCTCCAAATAGACTGATTTCATATGATTTACTTCCTTCACATTTTCTGAGAAAAGAATTTTGGTCTAAGTTAATGGGAAAAAAGAAGAGATTTTTTTGTTGTGTTTTTTAAGTAGATTGAGGGAAAGAGCACAACAAATTACTCTTAAAAGTGTGGATATTGTTATAAGAAGGTTAATTATAAAAGATTGGTGATGAAACAATTCGACCTTTTTAGTTCTTTTGTCAAAACACAAACCTACATTTAATTTTAACTTCATTTGTACTAATGTCTGGCATTCAGGCTCTTGTAAACCATTGAGTCTTATGTAAAAGGGAGCATTATTACTCATTTTGCTTTTATCCTTTTCAGTGGAATTCAGAGAAAAACACATTGCTGTCTAGTTATTTTCTTTTAATTTAAAGTTTTGCAATCTATTGCATTAATGAAAAAAAGTTTTTATATTTGAATAAAGGTATTGGTATGTAAGGTACTCTGCAAGCATTTTCTGTATAATTCTCAGAGTAAACAGTATAATGCAAATGATATGTATTTTATTCTGTTCTATGATTTGATTTATCCTTCAAAGTCTTTATGTTTTGAAACTTTTTCATTCTTTGTAGTTTAGAGATGAATGCTTATTCAAAATAAAATATTTATCAAAATATTATTCTTAAAATTGTGAAAGAATATTGTATCTTGGTATTTGAGGCAATATGCTCTGATTGTTTTGAACTCTCAAGAATATTACTAATATATCATCACCATATTTTCATAATCACATTATCATTATTTTCAATGGAGTCAAAGAACAATGTTGTAGGGGGGAATCCTTATACTTCTAATTATTCAGTCTTCCATATTATTACATAAGCCAGTAGATTAACTGATTATTTTAATCAAAGAAAAGTTGATTTAAGTTGAGTTCTGTCACACACTATGGATAGAAAAACATAAATAACATCTGCTCTCAGAAAGTTCACAATGAAATATTGGGGAGAGGAATAGGTTCAGACAGGAATAAAGTAATAAAATACGCTATAGTATAATGGAAATTTTTAACAATGTAGTAAAAAATCAATTCAACAGGGATACTTCTACTCTATTCTGCCAAGAGGATTGTCCCAACTTTATCATGTCTACAAGCTCTGGTGAACCTAATGCTCCTGCTTGCCTTGGATCTGCCAACCAGGATTGTGACCAGGATAAGCATATATATAAAGTTAAAGAATCTTGCCTCAGTGCTAGCAAAAAGACCACTTTAATCCCCTTATGATCAGTTGTTCAACATAAAAACTGTTAAATCTTATATGAACCTGAGTGTGGCCCCACAATATTTCAGTAATTTCTTTCTGGCTATTTGAAACATATTTTTTTCTTCTTGTGAACTCTAGAATTTGGCTATAAATTCCTGGGAGATTTTATTTTGTTATCTCTTTCAGGAGGTTAATTCTTTCAATTTTTATTTTACTCTCTGGTTCTCAAATATCAGATTAGTTTTCCTTCATAATTGCTTGAAAGATGATATCTAGGCTTTTCTTTTAATCATGGCTCTCAGATTGTCCAATATTATTACATTTTAAATGTTTTCTGAATATTTTTCCAGGTTAGTTATTTTTCTTTTCTTGTTTTTTTGAATTTAATTTATTTATTTTCATCCATATGTACATGTATATTTTCAAGTTACAAAATTTCCTTCCATCCTCCCTTCCCACTCCCTCCCCTCAGCAGTGAATAGTCAGGTTTGCACTGTACATACATAGTTTCAATAAACATATTTACAAATTACTCATTTTAGGCATGAGGAATTAGGAGTAAGGAAAAGAGATACATAAGAGATAATTTTTATAAAATATTCATCAGATACTGAAGGGTTGGTTTGTTTGTTTTATTTTGTTTTGTGTTGTTTTTCTTCCTCCAGATAGGGATAACATCGTCCATAGCCAGCATAATACAGTTGTCCAAGCTCTCTGAATTGCTGAGAGGAGCTGCTTCCATCAAGTTTGTTCATCTCACAATGTTAATGTGCACACTATTTTCTTGATTTTTCTCCCTTTGCTCAGCATCAGATCCTGTAAGTCATTCCATGCTTCTCTAGAGTCCTACCACAGTTTAGTTATTTTTCAATCAGATATTTCACAATACCATTTTTTATTCTTTTGGTTTTGTTTTATTTGTTTCTTGATTTCTCATAAAGTCATTAGCTTCCATTTGTTAAATTCTAATTTTTAAAGAATTATTTTTCAGTCACTATCTGAAACTTTCTTTTACATTAGGTTAATTTTACTTTTTAAGGAATTGTTTTTATGTGATTTTTGTGCCTCCTTTTTACTTTAATCAATGTTGTTTTTAAAGGTATTCTTTTTAAAGACTTTATCTTTATTTTATCATATTGAATTATCTGTAATTTTCTTCAGCATTTTTTCTGTCTCCTTTATGAAACTTTTGACACATTTTCATGATTTTCTTGCCTCATTCTCATTTCTCTTCCCAACTTTCCATCTATCTCTCTTAATTGATTTTGAATATATTTTTGAGCTGTCTATGACCTGCAACCCATTCAGCTTTCTCTTGGAGGTTTTGGATGTTGAAGTTTTTACTTTTTAATCTTTTACTCTTCTTTCACCATAGACTTTTTTCCTTTTTGCTCATTCTTCCAGTTTATCACTAGACTGTTAACATTTTGCAAGGGTTGGACATTACTTTCAAGGTAAAGGGTGCACTGTTCAAACCTTCAGGGGTTTTCTGTAGCTATATTCAGAGATTCTTTTAAATTCTTCCTAGATAGTATGATTTATGTAGAAGTCTGCTTACTACACTCCTCACATTTAGTCTGGTATGTGAATGATAATAAATTCTCTATTCTGCCCTGAGGAGTTTCCCAGTTTTGTCATATCTCCAAGCTCTAGTGTACTCATGCTCTTCCTTGCCTTGGGACTGCCAACCAGTACTGTAACCTAGATTTGCATATATGCAAAGCTAAGAAGTCTTGCCTCAGTGCTAGCAAAGATACCCCTTTAATCCCCTTCCTGTCAGTTGTTCAACCCCCTTATCATCTGTGAATTGTGAGCTCTGGAAGCAACTGTTGCCTCTGTTGATTCAGTCATACCAAGGCCTGCCCCTGGTTTGCTGGGGCCCAGTATGTACTTGTTGATCTGCCCTCACACTGGCGCAACAGCTGTTTCTTGCCAGCCTTCCAACTTTTCTTGGGCTGGAAAACATTTTGCTCCTTCTTTGTGCTCCTTCTGCTCCTCTAGAATTAGGTTAGAGTATTTATTTAAAAGTATTTGGAGGATTTTATGGAAGAGACCATTCCTCTCTTTTTAACTCTGCTGTCATGACTTTTCCATCTTGATTTCCAATTCTTAGCCACTATAAAGTTTTAGTACATTATAAGCACTTTTTCTTTTATCTTTAATCAGTTTGGAATATAGACATAGTTTTGGACTTGTTGGAACAAAGGGTATTCACAGTTTTATAAATCTTTAGGCAAAGTGCCAAATTGTTTACCAGAATGCTTGTATTAGCTCAAACTCCAGTTACTAATATAATAATTCTGTCATGCTTTCCATCACTGGTCATTTCTGATTTGTGAGGTAGTACTTCCAAATTAGTTTAATTTGCCTTTCTCAAATGAATAGTGATCTGGAGAAACTGTTCATTTAACTAAAGTACTTTTGCATTCCTCTTCTGGAAACTACCTGTTTGGGCAAACTACCTCTGATCATTTATCAACTGAGGAATGGTTCTTATTTATAGAAATTTGATGGAGTTCTGTATGCAGTATATATTTACGAAATGAGTCTTTTTCAGATGAATTTGGTATAAATCATTTCATATTACTTTATTGTCATAGGTACCTTTGAATACAATGTTGTCTTGAATTATGTCAATATCCTTTTTGCTTTGTTTGAAATCATGATTGCTAACATTGCCCTCTTTAAAATTTCAACTAAAGATTATTAGTTCTCTTTACTGAAACAGTTTGCATCTTTCTTTTTTCAAGCATGTATCTTTTAAACAACATAATGTTGGATTCTGGTTTCTAATCCATTCTGTTCTTTCTATTTTATGAATGTGATCATCATATTCATATTTACACAAATGAATTACTCTGTACTTCTCCCTCCTCCATCACATTTTTCTTCTCTTTATTCTTCTCTCTTTTATCCTGTCCCCTTTTCCACATTCTGTTTTGCATTTATTCACAGAGTCCCTTAATACACCTTCCATTTTATCATTCCCAATACATTCTATTATCCCTTTCCTATCCACTATCCTACTGGTTAAGATAGCATTCTAGGGGTGGCTAGGTGGCGAAGTGGATAAAGCACCGGCCTTAGAGTCAGGAGTACCTGGGTTCAAATCCGGTCTCAGACACTTAATAATTACCTAGCTGTGTGGCCTTGGACAAGCAACTTAACCATTGCCCTGCGAAAACCTAAAAAAAAAAAAAAAAGACAGCATTCTAGATACAACTGGTTATGTATATGTATAATATTCCCTATCGGAACTGTTTCTAATAAGAATGATCTTCAAGTATTGTTTGCTTCTCATCTTACCATTTTCCCCTCCATTGTAAAAGCTTTAACTATGTGCTTTTTATATATGAGAAAATATCTTTCGTTCTTAACTATTTTTTTTCATTCTTCCATTACATCCTTCTTGCTTACTCCTACATTTTTCTGGAGATCATTTCAACAGAATTGACACATCCATACCCTCTTCTGTGAAAACTTCCTTAACTGCCCTAGTAATGATAAAGGTCTCAGGTGTTACTTGTTTAATTTTCCCATAAAGATTGACATTTATTGAGTCCCTTATGATTACTCTGTGATGTCTAACTGTTTGTACTTCTCTGCAGCCTTCTATCTCAATGACATATTTTATATTCAACTCTGGTCTTTCTATTAAGAATGTTTGAAAGTCCTCTATTTAACTAACTATCCATTTTTCCCCTGAAGGATTCAGCTGTGCTAGGGTGGATTATATTTTGTTGTAACCATATCTCCTTTACCTTCCAAAATATTGCATTCTCAGTATTCCTCTTCTTTAAGATGGAAGCCATTGTGATACATAATATTTCATCATTTCTCCCCTTTTTGGTTGCTTGAATTATTTTCTTTTTTGTGCAACTTTGAAATTTCTTTATGATATTACTGAGAGTTTTCATTTGGGGACCTTATTGAGATGATGGGTGGATGGTTAGTTTCACATTTCTTTTACACACACACACACACACACACATACACACACAAACACATATATATATATATATATATATATATATATATATATATATATATATATGAAATACTGGTGATGATATAGTATGCAACAGTTTGCTAAACTTTTATAGTTTATTATTTCTTGGTTTAATTTCATTTCTCAGAAGGTTCTAGATCCTTAAGAAAAATATTTCTGTAATTTTAGTAGGTAATGAGCTAGTCCCATATTGCAAACACAATTCCCTCTATTTCCACAAACATACATTTGTACAACCTTTTTATTGCCATATTTCAAATAACAATGTGATCAATCAATAACTAATTATTAAAAACCTACTTCAATAAGTAATTATTACAAACCTATTACTACTAGTTCCAGGCACTGTGATAAGCACTGAGGATATAAATAAAATCAAAACTCAGGCTCTTCTCTGAAGAAAAACATAGACTAATAGGAAGACAACATGCAAATTATTATAAACAAACAAAATAGCTACAAGAAAATTAGAGATGAGCGAAGGATCTAGTATTTTTTAAATTTTTTCCAATTAAAGGCAAAGATAGTTTTCAATATTCATCATTTTGAAATCTTTTGTTTTCCTCAGTTTTCTACAACTCTCCATTCCCTACCCATCCCTATGGCAGCAATGAATTTGATGTAGATTGTAGATGTACCATCATTTTTATCTTATTTCCATATCATCATGTTGTGAAAGAACAATTAGAAATAAGGATGAAAATATCTCTGAGGGGGAAGGAAAAATATAAAAAAAAGTTTCAAAAAGTGAACATAGTATGCTTTGCTCTGCATTCAGAATCAAAATTTTCATCTCTGCATGTACATAACATTTTCCTTAATAGGTTTTCCAGGATCACCTTTGTTCACTGAACTGCTGAGAGAAGTTGCTTCCATCATAGCTGATCATTTTACAGTGTTGCAGTTAATGTGTACAACATTCATGCAGCATCAGATCATGCAAATCTTTCTAAAGTTTTGTGAACTCAGGTCATGAAAAATTTCTTATAGAACAATAGTATTACATGAAATTTATATACCATAATTTGTTGTCACTCCCCAACTGAAGAACATGATAAGGAACATTTCACAAAATTTAACAAATAATATCTATTCATTAACCTCAGACTTATAATGTCTTTCTCCTTTCCTATACCTTTTAATTAGATCTATTTTTGCTTTTTCCATTCAGATGAGAATTGCTGCCTTGCTCCTTTTTCCTTTTTCAACTGAAGGATAATATAGAATATAGAATATAGAGTATAGAATATAGAATACAGAATATAGAATACAGAATACAGAATATAGAATATAGAATATATTCTACTATAATCTTTTTCCTTTACCCTGAATGTATTTCTCTGCTTCAAATTTGTTTCTTGTAAACAACTTATTACATAATTCTTGTTTTTGTTCTACTCTATTTTCCATTTCTGTTTTATGGGAAAGTCCATCCCATTTACATTCACAGTAAACCAGTTCTGTGTTTACCTCCATTCTATCTTCCCCCTCTTTATAATTTTCTCTTTACTCTTCCCCTTATCCCTCCTCACCAAAGTTTTGTGTATAATGGTTGCATCTCTCAATCTGCTCTCCCTTATTCTATATCTCTTCCTTTTCCCTTTCCCATTTTTTTCTTTACTTGATTTTTCAAACTTTTAAATCTTAAGCTTTACATTTTATTTTGCTTATCCTTTCTAGTTTATCACCTCACTTTTTCCCTTTCTTTCCCCTATCCTCCTCTACTTTTCTGAAGGGTTTAGTTAAATGTCTAAACCATATTGGAAATGTATTCTATTCCCTCATTGAGTACATTGCTGATGCCCTAAATTGTGCCTGATTGTTGCACTGATAGAATGAGCAAGTTCATTAAGGTTGATCATCACCCCCATGTTGCTTTTACAGTGTACATTGTTCTGCTCATCTTGCTCAGCAACAGTTCATACAAATCCTTCCAGGCTTCCTTGAATTCCCATCCCTCCTGGTTTCAAATCAAAAAATAGTGTTTCATGACATACATACATATACCACAGTTTGTTAAGCCATTCCCAATGAAGGACATTCACTTAATTTCAAGTTCTTTTTTTACCACAAACAGGGCTTGTATGATATATTTTTGTACAAGTGTTGATTTTATCCATTTTCATAATCTCTTCAGGGTATAGACCCAGTAGTGGTATTGCTGGATCAAAGGGTATGCACATTTTCATTGTCCTTTGGACATAATTCCAAATTACTCTCCAGAAAGTTTGGATGAGTTCACAGTTTCACCAACAATGTATTAGTGTACCAGATTTCCCACATCCCTTCCAACACTGATCATTGTCCTTTCTGGTCATATTGGTGAGTCTGAGATGTGTGAGGTGGTACCTCATAGATACTTTAATTTGCATTTCTCTAATAAGTTGTGATTTAGAACAATTTTTCTTTTTTTTTTAGTTTTTTTTTTTTTTGCAAGGCAGTGGGGTTAAGTGGCTTGCCCAAGGCCACACAACTAGGTAATTATTAAGCCACCTAGCCACCCCTAGAACAATTTTTCAAATGACTATGGATCCCTTTGATTTCCTCATCAGTATTTTTTTAGATTCCCACTCTTCTTTTTTTAGCATTTTAACCTTTTTTTTTGGTTTCCCATTATATACAGTAGTAATATGTATTCATCATTTTTTGCAAGGCTCTGAATTCTTCAATTTTTTACTCATCTCCCCCAACATAAAGGCTGTCTGATAGTCCCTACATTGTTTCCATTTCATACATTGATGTAAAGTGAACGGGTTATGAGAGTAAACATAAGAGTAAACATAAAACACCTACCCCCCCCCAAGAAAATGAGAAACTTCAAGAATAGAGAGAGAAAAAAAATTGTACTTCAATCTGTGTTAAGATTTCAATGACTCTGTCTCTGGGGTGAGTTGCTTTCTTTATCATAAGTGCACCAGAGAAGTTACTTCAATATTTTTCTCACAGTTGCTATTACTATATGTACCTCCACTCTATTTCTCCACACTCGCATTTATTCTATTCTTTCTCTCTATCTCCTTTCATCCTGGCCCTGTCCAAAAGTGTGGTGAATCTGAGTACCTTCTCCCTTGATCTTCCCTCTCTTCTGTCACCTATTTCCCCCTTCCCTTCCCCTATTCCCCCTTATCCCATCCCTTTCTTCTTATTTTTCTATAGGGTAAGATAGATTTCCTCACCCTATTAATTGTGTATGCTATTTCCTCACTGAGCCATGCCTGATGAGAATGAAGGCTCATTCATTCCCCCTTGGCTTCCCAATTTCTGCTCCACTGAAAAAGCTTTCTCTTGACTCTTATGTGAAATTTCTTAGCTTCTTCATCTCCTTTTCCTTCCTCCCAGTACTTTCCTTTATCACCCATTGACTCCAGCTTTTTATTAAATTATACCATTAAATTCCACTCCTTCCTATGTTCCTTCTATATATGCTCCTTCTAACAGCTGTTATAAATGAGAAAGTTCATATGGACTTATCAATATCTTCTTCCCGTGCAGGTATACAAAGAGTTCACTACCATTAAGTTCCTCATAAATTAGTCCTTCTCTTCCACTCCCTCTATGGTTCACCAGAGACCTATACTTGGAGATCAAACTTATTGTTTAGCTCCAGTTTTTTTCAATAGGAATGTTTGAAAGTCCCCTGTTTTATTGAAAGTCCATCTTTTCCCCAGAAAGAGGATGTTCAATTTTCCTGGCTAATTGATTCCCAGTTGTAAACCAAGATATTTTGCCTTCCAGAATATCACATTCCAATCCCTACAAACCTTTAATGTAAATGTTGCCAGATCCTGTGTAATCCTGATTAAGGAGCAACAGTAGTTGAAATGTTTGTTTCTGGAAGCTTTTAGAACTTTTTCTTTGATTTGGGAGTTTGGGAATTTGGCTATAATAGTTCTGTAAGTTTTCTTTTGGGATCTCTTTCAGGAGGTGACCTGATGAATTCTCTCTATTTCTATTTTACCCTTTGTTTCTCGGTTCTCAGGGCAAATTTGCTGTATTATTTCTTCAAAAACGAAGTCTAGGCTCATCTCCTGCTCATGGCTTTCAGATAGCCCAATAATTTTTAAATATTATTTTTTAGGTTTTTGCAAGGCAAATGGGGTTAAGTGGCTTGCCCAAGGCCACACAGCTAGGTAATTATTAAGTGTCTGAGACCGGATTTGAACCCAGGTACTCCTGACTCCAAGGCCTGTGCTTTATCCACTACACCACCTAGCCACCCCTAGCCCAATAATTTTTAAATTATTTCTTCTGTATCTTTTTTTGAGGTAGGTTGTTTTTCCAATGAGATATTTCAAATTTTCTTCTAATTTTTGGCTTTTTTAGGAAGAGTTTTATTTTTTCCTGATTTCTTGCAAAGTCATCAGCTTCCATTAGTTCAATTCTGCATTTGAAAGATTATTTTCTTCAGAGAGCTTTTTTTTTAATCTCCTTTTCCAGCTGGCCAATTCTTCTTTTTAAGGCATTCTTCTCCTTATTTGTTTTTTGTTTTGCTTTTTCCATTAGGCCTAAACTGGTTTTTTAACATATGATTTTCTTCAGTAATATTTTTGTATATCTTTCATCAAGCTTTTGATTAGTATTCATGATTTTTCTGCATGGCTCTGATTTCTCCTCCTGGTTTTACCTCTATCTCCCTTAATTGATTTTCAGAGTCTTTTATTTTTTGAGCTTATTCATAGTCTGAGCCCATTTTCTATTTCTCTTGGAGGTTGTGGATATGGAAGCTTTGATTTTGTCATCATCTGAGTATGTGTTTTGATCTTCCATGGTACTAAGTAATTCTCTATGGTCAGCTTCTTCTTTTTCTGTTGTTTACTCATTTCCTCAGCACAGGACTAATTTACAGCACTTCCAAGGCTTTGGTTTTATTTTTTGGGGGGACACCCTACTGGTATCTTTATTCTTCCAAGATCTTAGGCTCTCTTGCCTGTGCTTTGATATGTAGATGGCCCCTGTACTTACCCTCTACCTTGGGGCTATAAGGATGATCCTGCTATCTTAGAATAGAAGCATAAACTGCGACCTGGATCTTAGTGTAGGCAATCAGTAGAGTCCTACCCTGAGGGAGAGCAGAGAAATTTCTGCAGAAATTTCCTTTGGATAGAGTC
Organism: Macrotis lagotis; assembly: GCF_037893015.1. Taxonomy (NCBI): domain Eukaryota; kingdom Metazoa; phylum Chordata; class Mammalia; order Peramelemorphia; family Peramelidae; genus Macrotis; species Macrotis lagotis. The sequence continues at coordinate 100,130,962 of NC_133663.1, forward strand.
CCTTACAGTCTCTGGCAGTGCAGGCTTCTTTCTCCATATTCTCACTTCAGATTCTGCAGCCTGTAATCCCCACTCCACATTCACCCATTTTCAGCAGAGTTCTCTCACTGCCCCTTTAAGCTGTTGCCAGTGATCTCTGGGCTGGGCTGGGCTGGGCTGGGCTGGGCTGGGCTGGGCTGGGCTGGGCTGGGCTGGGCTGGGCTGGACTGCCCTGCACTGTGGTCTCAGCTTTCCCTGTCCTGGTGAAACACGCCTTTCCCACAGAACTTCTAAGTTATTTTGGACTGAGAAAATGTATCACTCAGTCTTTCTATTGGTTCTGCCTTTCTAAATTTTGGCTAGAGTCATCATTTGTTTATTTTTCAGAGTTTGGGGGGGGAAATGCTACCTGGAAATGCTACCTTCATGCCATTGTCTTGGCTCCACCCCCCTTTAATTTAAAAAAAAAGTTATAGCATTATGTAATCTGGCTATCTCTTATACTTTATTTTTCTTCCTTAAGGGTATGATTCCTCTCTCATCACATTCAATATAGATCATTGTATACCATGGAAGCAGTGCAAATATTTACAGAATGCCTTCTGTTGGGGTGTGGGGAGAGGGAAACAAGATTAGGGGGAAAACATTGTAAAATTCAAAATAAATAAAATATTTCTGTTATAAAAAAAAATCTAGGTCAAAGAGAGTCATCATGATGGTGACCAGGCCCTGATAAAGTAGTAGATTCACTCCCTCCCTTCCCTGAGAAGGACTCTCTGCTGGCCTGTGAGTTGGGGAGGTACCGATTGCGACCAATCATTCTGGGGAAAGCAACAGCAGGAGCAGTAGCGGCTAGGCCAGGGAGAGAAGTTGCCCCACAGGGTGAATTTGACCAACCCCATCAGCCACCTACACCTCCCTCCCAGCGGGCCTGAGAGTCCAACTGAGCCCACAGCAGCCATGGAGTCCAGGACAGCGGAGACACCATGCTAATCACTCTGAAGACCCTCTAGCAACAGATCTTCAAGTTTGACATAGACCCTGAGGAGATAGTTAAAGCACTGAAAGAGAAGACTGAATCTGAAAAGGAAAAGAATGCCTATTCAGTAACAGACCAAAAATTAATTTATGCAGGAAAAATCTTCAATGATTATACTGCTCTCAAAGAATACAAAATTGATGAGAAGAATTTTGTGGTGGTAGTGGTGACAAAACCCAAAGCAGCAGCTACTTCAACACAATTACCAGCTACAATTCACCAATCAAATTCTGCTACTACTACTGCAGTTAGTTTATCTACAGCAACATCTGTGGCTCAAACCCCAACTCCTTCCCCTGCCTTGGCTTCCAACCCTACACCTACATCTGTCATTCCAACACCAGCTGCAGCAGCTGAACCTATACCAACTAGTGGTCCTAAGGAAAAGAAACCAGCAGAGAAGCCAGTAGAAGCTCCTGTTGGTATTAGTCCAACATCATCTGACAGTACCCTGGGTAACTCTTATCAGTCAAACTTTTTTTGAAGATGCAACAAGTGCTCTTCTGATGGGGCAATCCTATGAAAATATGGTGACTGAGGTCATGTTAATGACCTAAGAGCAAGAGCAAGTAATTGCAGCTCTGAGAGCCAGTTTCAACAACCCTGATAGAGCAGTAGAACATCTTTAATGGGTATACCAGGAGACAGAGAAAGTCAGGCTGTGGTGGATCCCCACCCGCCAGCCACCAGCACAGGGGCTGCTCAGTCTTCAGCAGTGGCAGCAGCTGTAAGCACAACAGAAACAGCTACTACTTCTGGAGGACATCCACTTGAATTTTTAAGGAATCAGCCTCAGTTTCAGCAGATAAGACAAATTATTCAACAGAATCCTTCCCTTCTGCCACCCTTGTTACAGCAAATAGGATGAGAAAATCCTTAGTTACTGCAGTAAATCAGCCAATATCAAGAGCATTTTATTCAAATATTAAATGAACCAGTTCAAGAATCTGGTGGTCAAGGGAGGTGTGGGTGGGTGCCAATGGAGGAATAACTGAAGCTGGAAGTGGTCAAATGAACTGCATTCAAGTAACATCTCAGGAAAAAGAAGCTAAAGAAAGGTTAAAGGCATTAGGATTTTCTGAAAGACTTGTGATACAGGCTTATTTTGCTTGTGAGAAGAATGAAAATTGGGTGGCCAATTTTCTTCTACAGCAGAACTTAGATGAAGATTAAAAGGGACTTTTTTTAAAAATCTCTTACTTCACACCAGTGCATTACACTAACTTTGTTCACTGGGATAATTTGGGCTCCTATACATAATGTTTGGTATAAGGTAAGAGGTGGCTGGGGGTGGGGTGGGAGGGGATATGGGAAATAGGGTAGGAGTAAATACAGTGCATGTCTGCTTTAAATTGGCAGATGCAAAAAAATCCACACAGTGTAAAATACTGTACAACCCCAAATCATCTTTTGTAGGTATTTAGTTCCTTCTATAAAACTGTAGGTAACTTTTCCTAGGTTTTCACTCTTTTTAATGTACTAGATCCAGAAATTTAGTGTAATGCCCTACTCCTTGTTTCTTTTGACTTCACATTGGTTTGGAAGAGACCCTTTGCTACCTAGAATCTCTGATCTCTATTTCATGGCAACATCGGATAATGGCTTTGTGAAATTCAAAAGATTTTTGGAGTAACTGTAAACATGAATGCCAAATTAAAGGTGGTTATTTTTGCTGCTTAAAATATGTATGGAATTAGTGTAAGAAAGCCCATTCTTTCATGTTACTTGCTGGGGGCAGGGAGAAATCCTTTCTGAAGAAAATCATTACTGCTATTTTTAAATTCCTTCATCATTGAATGTGAGACCTCTTCTAACATGATTTAAGAAGCTGTACACATATAGGCAAAGTTATTTTCCTGTTGACAATTTTTTCCCATTGGTGAAAAAAATGGTAGAAACCTAATTACTGTTTACTTCAATGTTGTATCATAGTAAAAGTTTTAAAATAAACAAAATATAATAATCTATGAAAGTTAGTCTAAATCTAAAATCTAAGTCAGAAACCCATGGACTAGCTTGAATGCTGGAGGACATGAGGCTGAAAACTATACCATGCACTTTGGAAACAGAAGGCTCAAACCAAACCATTTATCAACTAACTCCAAGTATCAGTATATTCATTTTAGGTGAAAGTTTTCCCCAAAATAAAACCGAAGTTACAGTTAAAAAAAAAGGAAAATAAGGACAAGCTCAGAAAAGGAATACAGAAGTGAAACTTCAGAGGAGAGTGTGAATTTGTCTCCAAACCAGAAAGTCTTCTTAGAAGAGATCAGAAAGGTATTCAAAATTAAAATGGAGAAACTGGGAAAAGAAATGAAAGAGAAAATTAACACCATGTAAGAGAAAATTGTTATCTTACAGCAAAAAATGGCAGAATAAAATAATTCCTTTAAAAATACAACTGGACAAATACAAAAAGAAAATAATTCCCTCAAAAAGGCAATTGGGAAACTGGAAAAAGATAAAAAAAAACTTCTTTTAAAATAAAATTGACCAAATTTAAAAGGAGATACAAAAGGGTTTTTTTAAGTATTTTTAAACTTTCATCCATTTGTTCATTCATGTTTCCAGGTTGTCAAATTTCCCTCCACCCTTCCTTCCCAGACCCTACCCTCAGTAGGGAACAGTCAGGTTAGCATTTGACATACATATTTGTTAAACATATTTACAAATTTGTAAATGTTTGGTATGAGAAATTAGGATTAAAGGAAAGAGACACATAAGAGATATTTTAATAAACTTCATCAGATTCAGTTTTGGTATATTTTCCCCTTTTTTTCCCCCCTGTGTGTTTTGTTTTGTTTTGCTTTACTTCCTCTGGATGGGGATAATATTGACCATTATCAGCCTAATACACTTATCTTAGCTCTATGGACAGATGAGAGGAGTTGCTTCCTTTAGTTTGTTCATTTCATATTATTGTTGATGTGTACATTGTTTTCTTAGCTCTACTCCCATTGCTCAGCATCTAATCCCATAAGTCATTCCATGCTTTTCTAGAGTCTAATCATTTATATTTTCTTATAGAACAATAATATTCCATACCATAATTTTTTTAGCAATTTCCCAATTAATGAATCTTCCCTCAATTTACAATTCTTTGCCACTACAAAAAGAGCTGCTATAAATAACTTGGAACATGTAGGACTTTTACCATTTTTTACAATTTCCTTTGGATAGAGTCCTAGAATTGGAATTGCTGGGTGAAATGGTATGAACAGTTTTATTGCTCATGAAGCATAGTTCCATATTGCTCTCAAGAAAGGTTGTATACATTCACAAGTCCACCAACAATGCATCAATGTCCCAGTCCTCCCACAACCTCTCCAACACTGATCACCTTCCCTTTTTCTTACCTAGGCTAATCTAATAGGTATGAGATGATACATCAGTGCTGTTTTAATTTGCATTTCTCTAATTAATAGTGATTTGGAGCAGTTTTTCATATGATTTCTTCATTAATTTCTTCATTTGAAAACCGTTCATATACTTTGACCATTTATCAGTTGGATAATGATTTGTGATCTCATAAATTGTATGCAATTCTCTATATTTTAGAAATGCGACCTTTATGAGAATTCCTGGCTGTGAGACTATTTCTCAGTTTTTGCTTTCTTCTAATTCTGGCAGCACTGATTTTATTAGCATAAGAACTTTTTTATTTAATATAGTCAAAAATCACTCATTTTGAAGTTCATAATGTGCTGAAATTCTTGTTTGGTGATCAATTTATCCCTTTTCCATAGATCAGATAGATGAGTATTTTTTGGTCTATTAATTTATCTATGGTATTACTCTTTCTGTATAAATCCTGTACCCATTTTGACCTTATTTTAGTATAAGATGTGAGACAGGGATCTATGCCTAGTTTTTGCCACACTATTTTCCAGTTTTCCCAACAATTTTTGTCAAATAACCCAGAGACTGATGTCCTTTGGCTTGTCAAATAATAGATTGCTGTAGTCATTTACTGCTGTTTCTTTTAAACCTATTCTAATTTACTGATGCATTACTCTATTTCTTAATCAACACCAGGCGATTTTGATGACTGCAGTTTTATAGTGTAGTTTGATATCTGGTAGAGCTAGGCCACCTTCCTTTACATTGTTTTTTCATCAGTTCCCTTGCTATTCTTGCCCTTTTGTTGCTCCAAATGAATTTTGTTCCTATTTTTTTATAGCTCAATAGTTATTTAATAGTTTGATTGGTATTGCACTGAATAAGAAATTTAATTTGTGTATGATTGTCATTTTTTATATTAGTTCAACCTAACTATGAGCATTTGACATTTTTCCAATTATTTAAATCTAAGGACAAATATATATTTGTCTTTATATAGTTTCTGGATTTTTCTTGGGAGGTAGATTCCTAAGTATTTAATATTATCTACAGTTATTTTAAATGGAATTTCTCTTTCTATCTCTTGTTCTTGGGCTTTGTTGTTCATATATAGAGATGCTGATGATTTATGAGGGTTTACTTTTTTCATCCTGCTACTTTGATGAATTTTTAATTGTTTCAAAGAAATTTTTAGATGATTTTCTCAGGTACTCTAGGTATACCATCATATCATCTGCAAAGCATGAAAGTTTTGCTTTCTTATTGCCAATTCTTATTCCATCTATTTCTTTTTCTTCTCTCATTGCTACTGCTAGCATTTCCAATACTGTATTGATAAGTAATGGTGATAATGGTCATCCTTTTTCACCCTTGACTTTATTGGAAATGCTCTGAGTTTATTCCCATTAAATATAATATTTGTTGATGGTTTTAGATGCATACTATTTAGTATTTTAAGGAAAACTCCATTTCTTCCTAAGCTTTCTCATGTTTTTAATAGGAAAGGATGCTATATTTTCTAAAAGGCTTTTTCAGCATCTATTGAGATAATCATATGATTTCTGTTGGTTTTGCTATTATGTTGAGTTTTTTCCTAATGTTAAAGCATCCCTGCCTGTATAAATTCAACATGATCATGGTGTGTTATCCTTGTAATAACTTGCTTTTGTATCACTGCTAAAATTTTATTTAATATTTTTACATCAATATTCATTATGGAGATTGGTCTATAATTTTCATTGTCTATTTAAATTCTTTCTGGCTTAGGTATCAGCAGCATGGTGGTATCATGAAAGGAATTTGTCAGAACACCTTGTCCTCCTATTTTTTAAAATAATTTTTGTACAATAGGAATTAATTGTTCCTTAAATGTTTGGTAGAATCCACTTTTTAATCCATCTGGATGTGAAGATAATTTTTAGGGAGTTTATTGTTGGTTTCTTCAATTTCTTTTTTCTGAAATGGGTTTATTTAATTAATTTATTTCCTCTTCTGGGCAGTTAATCTGGGCAATTAATCTGGGCAAGTTTGTATTTTTGTAAATATTCATGCAATTTTCCCCAGGTTGTCCAATTTATTGGCATATAGTTTGGCAAAGTAGTTCCAAATTATCTCTTCAATTTCCTCCTCATTGAGGGTTAGTTCAGCCTTTTCATTTTTAAAACTGGTAATTTGGTGATCTTCTCTTTCTCTCTTTTTTTAAAAATCTGATTAACCAGAGGTTTGTCTATTTTATTGTTTTTTTCATAAAACCAATACTTCATTTTATTTATGAGATAAATTGTTTTCTGGCATTCAATTTTATTAATATCTCCTTGATTTTCAGAATTTCTAATTTGGTATTTAATTGGGGTTGTTTAATATGTTCTTTTTCTCGTTTTTTTAGTTGTGTATCCAATTCATTGATCTCCTCTTTCTCTATTTTATTCATATAATCATTTAGAGATATAAAGTTTCCCCTCAAAACTTCCTTTGCTGCATCCCAAAAATTTGGGAATGAGATCTCATTATTGCCATTTTCTTTGACATAATCACTGATTATTTATGTCATTTGCTGTTTGAAAAATGGTACTTAGATTAAAATAAGAATCAACAATTCTAGAAAATGAGACTTTTGAAACACAATGTATAGAGAAATGTGAATTACCTATATTTAGATAATCAAAGCTATAAAGATAGATATTACATGATCATAATTGACTAATGTAGCTAGGTAATATGCCAATTATTATGGGGACACAAAAGAATAATGGGGAAAAACAGTTATTTATCAAATTTTCTTTCAGGATTCTGATTACTGTATTCTACTACAATCTTTTCCACTAATGATATCTAAAGGACATCAGGGATAAAAATTACGTGCCTAATTGACTCCTTTATGATGTACTTTTGAGGATTAATTATTTAATATTTTATAATTATATCCTAAGCATATAGTATGGTACTTGACATATAGAAGATAGTAATGTGTTCCTTCAATTGATACATGTACCAAAGTAATTACTATTTGTAACAGTAATAATCAATTTATGCCCTCCAATATTGTTAAATATCTGAAAAAATGGAGGGGGAAATATATAAAAATTGAGAAAACATGAAATGTTTATTTTAGAGTGAATAAAGCAAATTACGTTTACATGCAAGATTTGTAACAATTGTACATTAATAAAAGGCTAAGGAAACATGAAATTCTACTTATATGCTAAGCATCATTTGTTTTCAAATTAATGAAGACAAAGTACATATTTTCAACTAATGTATGGTAGAGTATAAAAACAGAAAGTCATATGTAGTATCAATCAAAATCATTATATGTATTACAAAGTTGTATTGGGAATGGTGTCATTTATTACAGATTAAAAGTATCAGCATGTTACTAAAATGAAACAAAGAATAAAGCAAACTAGAGAAATTTAATTACATCATTACATAATTTATTAGTCTAATAAAACATTTTATAAAGGAATTGAGGTTAGTAGAGCATCACTTATTTCAAATATGTTTATTAATAAATGGCATAATTATGCAAATGATTATGACTGAGCCTCATGAAAGAACAATTACTATATTGATTAAAGAAATTAGTATTATAACAAATTCATCAATGAAGATGATATTTTATAGGGCTTGATGAGATTAAGGGAAAAAAATTTGTCCAGAGGAATTTAAGGCTGAGAATCTAATAGAAAATGTTAAAATAAAATAAGATTGAAGTGATGAGAGCAATTATACACCTCAATTTTTAATATAAAGTAGAAATAATTGAAAATTTTTAATTTATTTAAAAAAAGATTAAATACTATGTGAACAAAATGTTCTATATAAGCAATAATTCACATAAAAGCAATCCAACAACTAAGGAATTCATAGACTTAAGAACATAAATTACTCTGAGGAGATGATCAGCCCTTAATGACTTATTTTTTCACAACAATATAATGACCCAAGGCAACTCTGAAGGACTTATGATTTAGAATGCTATCAATCTCAAGGAAAAAGAACTAGTTATTTATAAATGCAAATTGGAGCATGTTTTTGGATCATTTATATAGTGGTTTTCCTTTTGGAACACAGACCAAGTAGTAGTGTTGTTGGTCAGAGGGTATGTATCATTTTATAGCCTTTGTACATAGATTTAAATTGCTATACAGAAAGGTTAAATCAGTTCACAACTCCACAAACAATTCGTTAATGTCTCCTCTTCTCTACATTCTCTGTAACATTTGTTATATATCTTTTATGTACTTTTAGGCAATCAAATTGGTATAAAATAGTACGGCAGAATTTTTTCAAATTTACATTTTTCCTATCAATAGTGAATTTAAAACATTTTGATATGGCTATAAGTAACATTGATAACCTCATCTTACAACAGATCATATCTTTTGATCATTTATTAATTAGGGAATGGCTCTTATTTTTATTAATTTGGTTCAGTTCTCTACATGTTGGAGAAATAAAGCCTTTATTAGAGAAACTTGATTTTACTTTTTTTCCACACTTGCTATTGCTAATTCTATTTATATCTATCAAATTCCTCCTGTTTTCTATTTTTCTATTTTATCTTTATATTCTTCTCTCTTTCACTTTACTTTCCCCTCCTCAAAATAATTTTTTATAGACTAACCCCTCCCCCAACCTATCCTCTCTTCAGTCACTCCCTTTCTCTTATCCTAGTCTCCTCCTCCTTTCCTATGAGGAAAGATAGGTTTTCATACATAATTGAATGTGTATGTTATTTCCTCTTTGATCCTATTCTGATGAGAGTAAGGTTTACAAATTCTTTCACAACTCCCCTTCTTTCACTGTATTGTTAGAACTTTTTTATGTGAGGAAATATACTCCATTCTACCTCCCCCAATATTTTCTTTCAATGTATTCCTCTATCACCTCATATTATTAAAAATAAATACCAACCCTTCATATTCAACTCACACCTGGGTCCTCTGTCTCTATATATTTCTAATAACTGTCCAAATAATGAAAAAGTTTTTATGTTATAATTATCATCTTCCTTGTAGGAGCATAAGCAGCTCAACATAATTAAGTTCCTTCCTATTTCCCTTTCTTCTTTATTTTTTTTGTACTTCTCTTGAGTTTTGTATTTGAAGATGAACTTTTTGGTTCAATTCTGGTCTTTACATCAGAAAAAGTCTGAAAGTTACCTATATCTTTGATTATCTATCTTTTCCCCTGAAAGAGTACACTTAATTTTATTGAGTAGATGATTTTTGTTTGCAATCCAAACTCTTTTGCCTTCAAGAATATCATATCCCAAACCCTATGGTCCTTTAATGTTGAAGCTGCAACATCTAATTGTGACTCAATGATACTTTAATTTCTTCTTTTTGTCTCTAATCACTAATTTCTCCTTGAACTAGAAATCCTGAAATTTAACTATAATATTCCTGTGAGTTTTCATGTTAGGATTTCTTTCAAGAGGGAGGGGATGGGTGGAATTTTCCAATTTCTTTTTTAATCTCTGTTCCAAAAAATCAGGGCAATTTATTGATGTCTGGCTTCTATTTTTTTAAAAAAAATTATTCTGACTTTCAATTAGGCCAATGATTTTTAAATCATTTCTTGTTCATCTGTTTCCTAGATTAGTTGATTTCAAAAGAGATATTTCATATCCCCTTTTATTGGCTCACTTTTTGTTTTGTTTTATTGTTTCTCCAAATCTCATGAATTCATTAGTTTCCATTTGCTCAATTCTAATTTCCATTTGGTCAATTCTTATTTGTTAGGAGTCTTTTTCTTTGTTGAATTCTTGTTCCTCTTTTATCTGTTTGGCCAATTATGCTTTTCTTTCAAAAGCATTCTTTCCTCTTTGATTTTTGTACTTCTTTAACCATTTGGTCTAGTCTGATTTTTAGGTGTTATTTTATTCAGTGATTTTGTGACTGCTTTATCAAATTGATGACTCATTTTAAAATTGATTTTCTTGTATCACTAACTTCACTGTTCAATTTTTGCCCTACCTCTCTTACCTGATTTTGTAAAGCCTTTTTGTGCTCCACCATGGCCTGACAACAATTCATATTTTTCTTGGAGGCTTTGAATATAGGAACTTTGACTTTTTGATGTTCTTATGACAAGTTTCTTATTATCATATTAACTTTCTATGGTTATTTTTTTGTCCTTTTGTTTGGACATTTTTCCAGTCTATGAGTTGACTTTATCTCTTTGTTAAAGTAGGACTCAGTTTTCAGAGTGGAGAATGAACTGTACCAAGTTTTAGGGCTTTTGAGTAGCTGATTTTAGAGATAATTCTAGGGACTTGAAAGTTTTCAGTTCTTCCAAGATGAAATGATCTAAGGAGAGGTATGATTAGTACACTCCTTGCCTGTGCTTTAGTCTGTGAGTTACCACAAATCCGTTGTTTTTTTTTCCCCTGTGACTGTGATGAGGGGTTCTGCTCCATTGTAGCAGCAAGCTCTGGTGTGCTACTACTCCTTGTCTCCCTTGCACTGTGTATCAGGCCTGAGACATGGATTTGAGAATGGGTACAGAAATAGAGTTCTGACTAGTGATAGCAAAAATGACTCCTGTAATCTCCTGACCATTCAACCTCCTTACCATCTGAGATCTATGAGAGGAAGTTTGTGGTTCTGGTTTTCTGGGACTGAAGTTGTGCTGTACTGTGTTCTACTCTCCCACAAATGCAATAGACCTTTCCTGCTGACATTCTAAGTTGTCTTGGAATGGAAAAATATTCACTCCAGTTTTTTGTTTTTATTGGCTCTGCCACTCTAGAATTTAGACTGTGCCTGTCTCTATATTAATACATTGTTGAGAGAACTGTCAAGTGATCTAATTATTTTCTTCTATAAAAATGGAATTAAATCAATAAAATACCTAAAATAATCACATTATTTGGTCCAGAGATTCTGCTACTAGGTATAAAGTTAGAGGAATTTAAAGAGAGTAAGATCCAATATAAACCATAATATCAATAATATTGTTTTTTATAGTGGATATGAACTGGATATGAAATCTCGTTCATAAAAATGATTGTATAAATCTGTACTATAAAAGAAAAATGAACTTGAAAAAATTAGAGAAACTTAGATGCAAAGTAAAATAAGCAGAACCAGGAAAATAAAATATAAAATAATTATAAAAATATAAATATAAAAACAGATATGTATAATTAAATTTTTAATTTATCCCTTTCTACTTTCATAAGTAAGTTATTGTGTCCTATTCTTGATTTCACCCTTTGGGGAGTTTTTGATAGAGAGTGGTTTGCCATTTCCTTCTCCAGTTCAATTTAAATATGAAGCAAATGAGGCAAATAGGGTTAAGTGACTTGCCTTAGGTCACACAGGCAGTTAGTGTTTGAAGTCAAATTTAAATTTTGGAAGATTAGACTTCCTGACTCCAGATCAGGTATACTATCCACTGGGTCACCTAGTAATCCCCTGCCCAAAAACTTTAGGTTTTTTTATTTCATATGCAAATGAACCACTTATAATTCCTGATTCATCATGTCTTGCAAGGGGACTGATCAAAATGTGATAGTCTTAATTTCCCCAAGTTCAGATTTTCTGGTCAACCCCAACCTCACACTCTCTAATCACAGTTTGGTATAATAAAATAAAAAATCACTGAATTTATTATAAAAAATCTTAAGTGTGAATTTTTAATCTGCTAATGATTCCATGTGCAACCTTATTGTATCAGATGCTTTTTTCTATCCTCATTTACAAAATTAAGAAATTATAGAATCTTTAAAGTATTAATCTCTAAATCATATAAATTTATGAGCCTATTCTTTAGTTATGCAAGAGCTCTTCTTGGATGCAAAGAAAGGGGACATCTTGCCTTACACTCAACAGTTCAATCCCAAAAGTCCCATGAGGTATCCAGAGTTAATAAAGGTTCACCTTATAGATTTAAATCTCCAACAACAGCAGATGTTCTGGGAGACCAATAGTAAATTATATAAGAGGAGACTGCTGGGACCATCCCAAGCTAGTACTAAAAAATACTAGTTAGGAGAACTGAAAACTCCAACTGAAATAATTACCAAGGACATTAGGAATTTGTAAGTTGCCTTTGGAGAATTTCACCTGAGGTTAATGGACAAATAAGGGTTTAGTACCAGGTCCTGGATAAAGAGAGTTCTCATATTGGGAATATAAGTTAAAATGTTATATGAAATTTTTGATTACTGGTCAAATTGTAACTTATATCTAGCTAACATATTTTTTCTGTATATAATGTTCATAGTATCCTAGATTTAGACTTAGAAGGCACCTCAGAAGTCATGTAATCTGAGCTCTTCATTTTTCCTAAGTCCCAGATAGTTTAAAATGATTTACCAGAATTCAAAAAAGTAATAAAAAATAAAAAAGTAATAAAGTAGATTATGAACCCAGGTCCTTTAGTTCTAGGACAAATTTTCTCTTCATTACATTGAGCTCATATGTATTAAATAAATCTCTTTTTTGGTATACTATACTTGGGAAGATAGTCTTAAGTAACAAAAGGTATTTGAAAGGCTTTGACAACATAACCAGCTTCAAATCTCAAAGCAACACAAGCAGCTGGGCTTCAGGTAAAAACTACTGGGCCATTCCAAATAATGAACCATAGCAGAGGATTCAGATGAGAAGGGAAGGCTTAGTTAATGTAGGCCAGACACTGGAGAATAATTTAAATAGCAATTCTAAGGTGTACATTAGTGAAGCAATATATATATATATATATATATATATATATATATATATATATATATATATATATATATATATATAACTAATTTAGAGTGTTTTAATAGCAATTCATCATCACTTACTGTTGGTTTGCTTTAAGAGGAAAAAGTTAATATTACTTCTCAGTAGAAACAAAATATTGAATGCAAATTACAGGTCAAGAACTCTTTCATTTTTATCTTTGTATCCCTACAACCTAGAACAGGTGTCTTCCTAAATAGTTTATTGAAATAAAATAAATTGAAATGGGAAAAAGAAAAGATTACATGAACTGATAGCTATGACTTTTAAGCAAGCAAGAAAAAAATTATTAATAAATAGCATTCTAATGATTCCATCTATTAGTCAACATTGAATTGTGAAGGTAAAGTAACAGAGTTATTCAGATGTAAAAATGGTAAAAATATTGCAATTTCCATCCATACAACCATCTAGGATGGATGTTAGTAAAGATAAAAAAAAACACTTCAATCTCAGTCCCCTTGCAAGACATGATAAAATAGGAACTTAAGTATTAACTATAACAACTATTTTATTTTTGTCTACTGAAAATCTTAACTTTCAATTTCAAAAGAATAAATTGGGGTGACTGTGAGATGGAAAGAATGGTTTATTCAGAATTAGAGGTCATATGTTACAATTCTATGCATAATATTTGCTACTGGATGAGCTTGTCCAAGGTTAATTTACATTTCTGGGTTTTGGTTCTTCATCTGTGGAAAGAAGGGAGTTGGTTACAGGCTTTAGTCTATGATCCTTTGTTATATTTTGGCAATTGCAAGTTATGCATACAATCATTTTTATGAGTCCTTATGAATGAAAATTTTTAAGATATTGTTGCTTTGATACATGTTTTCTTTGATAATTCAGAAGTCATTTAATCACTTTAATAATCTTTTTGTTTAGAGTCAGACTTTTGTAGAAAATCACTGATTTTTTTTGGAAAATTGCTACGTTAGTCATGAATTAGGGATGTGCTGTGACATCCCTAGCCTCCATGTTAATCTCAAAATTTTTCTCACCAACTCCTATTGGACTTATGGAACTGATGTCCTTGAGTCATTCAGATGTAAATTTATTATCTTTTCTCCTAAACAGTCCTCTCTCTTGTACTACACATTCATTTCTCAAAAGCAGTATTAGTTTTCTAATTTCTGGTTTTCCAGAATTTCTATTTAGGAGTAGTCTTTGACTGTTCACTTGCTCACACCCTATTCCCTTCTATATCTAATTAGTTTCCAAAGTTTGTTTTGCTTACTTTAGCACCATCTCTTGCATATTTTCTTTTCTCTCATCTAACACTACTTCTTTTCTGGTGTAGGCTCTTATCAACTCATTCCAGGATTATTGCAATGGCATGATCATTGGTCTGCTTGTAACAAGTATCTCCCACTCTGTTCAATCCTCTACACAGTTGTCAAAGTGATTTTCCTAAAGTTTAGGACTATATATGTCATCTATCTACTCAGTCAGCTTCAGTGGTCACTTATCACTTTAAAGATAGAATATAAAATCTCTTCTGTTCAAAGTCTTTCATATTTTTACCTCTCCCTATCTTTTATCATTTTATAGCTTACAGCACAATTATCACCCCAAGAAATACTACAGAATTGATTGATAATAGTGGCCCTTCTATTCCTGCATAAAATACTAAATCTCTTGACTTTGACCATTTTCAATGTCTTCCCCCCACCCAGGTCAATTCATCTTTATCTCTTTGCTTCCCTGGCTTCCAACAAATCTCAGCTATAAACTCATCTTCTATGAGAAGTCTTTCCTTATTCCTGATTCCTAGAACCTTTTATTCATTATTTATTATCAATTTATCCCTTGTATAAGTTGTTTGTTTAATTTTTTTCATGTGGCCTGCCCTTTTAAATTTTTAGCTCTTTAAGAGCAAGTAGTGTCTTTAAAAATACTTTTAGTTCAGGGAACAAAGCAAGCATTTCCATAACATCATACAATTAAAAATGCTATTATACATAAAACTTCAAATTTACCATGCACAACTTGCTATTCCCTACAAATAAACATTATAATTTTCCCCTTTTTTAATTCCTCCTTTCCCCTCTTGTCTAGACTACTATTAGACACAAATGTTTGTGTGTGTGTGTGTGTGTGTGTGTATGTATAAAGTAATCTGTACATATTTCTGTTTATCAGTACTTTCTCTGGACATAATTGGCATCTATTTTATTTCATGTATTTATAAGAGTCCAAATTACAGACTTAATGTAGGCATTAAATAAACTTTTATTGACCAAATGGCAGGCCATATGCTTAATTTAAATCTTAGTTGCCTTGTCTGAAAAATGAATAAAATGATATCTGCATTATCTTGAATTTTGTTTAAAGGATGAAGAAAGAGGATGTATATGTCTTCAATAAAGTGCATTGTAGCTTGTTGCTATAGCCTTGCAAATGGCAAAGATGGATCGGAGCTTTTGCTGACCCCAATTCTTATATTTTTGCTTAATTATTCATCAATATTATTCTGTGTTCTTGTCAACTTAATTTTTTGTTGATATCTGAGAAAAATGTAAACAAGTAAACTGAAGTTTAAGGTTTTGAGGTTCTGATCGCAAGATGTTTTATTATATGGACTTTTTTTTAGTTAGCACATATCTAACAATGTATTTTTATGTAGTATCACTATATTTGAAAAGGCAAAGCAAAATATAGGAAATAAGCAAAGATTTTAATTATCTACTATCTTTATTCCCTGAAGTCAGTCATTCAAGATTTAACATTTAGTTGTCTTTGAAATACTGAGAAAATTTGTTTGTAGTTGTATATCTATCTATCTATCTATGTATCTATCTATCTATCTATCTATCCAAATGTATACATATATGCATAAGCATATATATATTATATGTATATATACATATAATATATATATATATATATATATATATATATATATATATAAATTTGAATATATTCTCTGGATGAAACAGTCTGTTACTATCATCCTTGCTTTAGTGTAATTAAGCAGTTCTACTGTTCCTTCATTGTGAACTGCCAAATTCTGATTTCAAACTAGAAAGACAGAGAATTAATTTGCTGGAACTTTAGATCACTTATTTAAAGACTGCAAAACACTATGCATTTTTCCATACCTGAAAGTTTTGTGAATAAGTTTTGTGCTCCTGTGATTTACCTAGGGATCTAGGGATTTAGTTACAATGGGTAAGTGCTTAACTTCAGGACATCAAAATCAATTACCAACTGTCAGTTCTAATACTTGACCAGTTGTTCAAAAGTTGGAGGTGTGTGTTTTATTTAGTCCTTCTGTCTAGAGAGAGTGAAACTCTTTTTGCTCCACTGTTTCTGGCAGCCTACCAAAATAGGTTTTCTTACATCACTTAGCCATAATTTTCCTCACATCGCTTTCCCTTCTTTTTTCTGATTTATTACTCTTCATGCCACTGAATACTTTTAAGGGAAGTTCAAATTTAACTTTTCAGGGGTTTTTTTTTGCTTATTTCAGCTTTTTATCATCCTGTGTTCCGAATTACAAATCACAGGAAATCAAATAGGAATTATTGGTAAAATCTTTCCCAAATAGCCAATATGCTAGAAAAAGATGTATAATGTCAAGGGAAAAAGTCAACTTTTATAACCATTTTATTATCATTTTTGTTATTTAAGAAGTATTTTTAAATTCCAAAGAAATCACACTGGATGTTTTCTCAGATTTTCAAGATTTAGGTTTGTTTATAAATTTCCTTTTGTTTTTTCTTTGGAAGCCCATTCTTTGGGGCTTTTACTTTTCCAAAATAATTTCAACATTTATATATATTTGATTGTTAAAGATGTTTAACACCTGAAATATAAAGAAGATAAATGATAACACTGAAAACACTCAATAGTAATGCATGAACAATTACATGAGAAGAAAAATTTTCAAAGGACTTTACTGAGTTGTAAAATTAAGTATGCTTGTTTCCTTTTAAGAGAGCACAATGAGCAATGGACAGTGGCATCACAGGAGACTACAAGATAATGGGGTTTAATGACTTCAAGTTGAACCAGTGTCCTGAAGATGGCATCTCCTCAGTGAAATTCAGCCCCAACACATTCCAGTTCCTGTTGGTCTCCTCCTGGGACAGTTCAGTCCAGCTCTATGATATCCCTACCAACACCATGTGCCTCAAATACCAACACACTGGCGTCGTCCTCGACTGCGCTTTCTATGATCCAACACTTGCTTGGAGTGGAGGTTTGGATCACCAGTTAAAAATGAATGCTTTTAATACTGATCAAGAAATCTTGTTGGAACCCATGATGCACCTATCAGATGTGTTGAATTTTGTCCAAAAGTCAATGTTAATGTTATGGTTACTGGAAGTTGACATCAAATACTTAATTTGTGGGATGCTCTTGTAGTTCAGGAATCTTTTCTCAGTCTTAAAAGGTGTACACACTCTCTGTGTTTGGAGACAGATTAATTGTCGGGACAGCTGGTGGGAGAGTGTTGGTATGGGACTTAAGGAGTATGGATTATGTCCAGCAGAGAAGGGAGTCTAGTCTGAAGTACCAGATTCGTTGCATGCAAGCATTTCCAAACAAGCAGGATTGTGTATTAAGCTCTATTGAAGGCCAACTGGTAGTTGAATATTTGGACCCAAGTCCTGAGGTACAGAAGAACAAATATGCATTCAAATGTCACAGACTAAAAGAAAATGATATTAAGCAGATTTATCCTGTCAATGCCATTTCCTTTCACGCCATTCACAACACATTTGGTATAGGTGGATCTGTTGGATTTGTTAATATTTAGGATCCATTCATCAAGAAACGATTGTGTCAATTCCATCAGTATCTTACTAGCCTAGCATCACTGGCCTTCAGTAATGGTGGGACCACACTTGCAATAGTATCATCACATATGTATGAAATGAATGACACTGAGCATCCTGAAGATGGTATCTTCATTCACCAAGTGGCAGATGCAGAAACAAAACCCAAGTCTACTTTATCTAGTCATCTTGTGGAAGTGTGGCTTCTCTGTGGAAAGTTTTTGTGTACTTCCTACAAAAGATACTTGTCCTTAAGGGATAATTTATAGTAAATATGGATAACTCTTTTTGTCATTGGATTTAATTCTTTTTCGTTGTCTTAAAAGAAACTGTATATGTACCATTTAGTGCTTTAAAAACAAATTTAAAATCAGAACTCTTGTGTTCTTGTGGTATAAGCTGAAAAGAAATTTCTTTTTGGAAATTTTTATCTTTCCTCTTTCCTTACTTTTTCTACTTCTATAAAATAATTTTGGTAGTTTCATTGCTATGACACTGAATAAGCAGGCTAATTTGGGGAAAATTTTTATGCTATTTGCTCTGTCTACCCATGAACAATTGATATTTTTCCTAAAGATTTCCTAAAGTTAGGTTTAGACCTAACTTTATTTATGTGTTTGTCATTGTATTCACAAAGTTTCATATTTTGAGTTACTTTGCAGTCTGAATAAATTGAACTATCAGGACAGTATTCATTTGATTCTTGTCAATCCAACAAGCACTTTTATATGACTTGCATAAAGGAAATGGGAAGCCAGTCTAATACCTCTTCTATGAAAACCCCAAATAGGGTCTCAAAGAGTCCAAGATGACAAAAAAAATGACAGAACAATAATAACTAACATAGTTGTGCTCCAAACCTATGGATAAAGAAGCAAAATGATATAAATATGAAATAATTTCTTACCTAAAGAACTTTATGTAATAGACTCATTTCAGAAGAAAGGGGTTATTTTAAGACAAAACTTAAACTAACTACTAAAAAGAGTTTCAGACTGGTGTCCTCTTTTTCCTCTTTAAGTACTTTTATAGATTGTTGGTTTTGTTCATCCTTCATTCTGGAAAAGGAAAATGACATCAGGATCATAGTAACTTTACTTGCAAGTGAGTTGGTCTTATTTGAGGCAGTGCTGTTCAAAGTATTCACTAATATTCTTTCCTCTAGAGTCCAGTGGCAAGATTTAGGTCAAAATGACTGGTGTTGGCCCTGGATACAGTGGGTGACCCTAGCCTTTTTAAGCTAAAGTCCTTCCCAAGCCTTGGTTTGTCTGAAGCAATGCCTATTCAGTACTTAAAGATCAGGTAAGAATTGAGGCAAAAGATTATTTAGTTTGCCTTTGTTAAAAAAATCTGGGAAGGAAAGACTCTAACTCTAGTTCATCCCTGTCCAGCCCAAAATGGTTTTCTTATATGAGGCAATGTTGACACAATGAGAAGGAATCTCTATACTTTTATTTACTGTGTCATTTGGTCTTAAACAGCTGAGACAAAAAAAAATACTTCATATATTTCTGATTCCTCACACTTAAATGAGACCACTTACATATTTTAACTTTATTCTCCACTTTGGGTCAATTTTCAGCTATTTCCTCAGTTTGGAATAATTGGGAAACTTAAGAAGAAGATCTGATATTGTATTGTTCTGATGAGTAAGGAAGATAGAAAGGATTCTCAACTTGTAGTCAAGAAGACCTTTGTTCCATTCTCATTAATGAACACCCATAATACAAATCTATGTGAATCACTTGAATTCTTTGAGCAGTAGGCTTCTTATCAATAAAATAGTTATGGTAATACCTGTTATCGTGAGGCTTAAATGAAAATGTTGGTAAGGTGCTTTTTTTGCCAAATCTTAAATTATTTTATTAATGTTAGATATTATTGTTGCTATTCAATGTCATAAATTTTAAAATCTGATGGCCATTTCATTATTCAATGATAGTTTTTGAAGAGGAATTGTAAGCAGCCATATCTTCTTTTCCCATGTGATATGGGACATTTTTCTCTGGTTTATTAGAAGAATTTATTCTTTTGGAATAAATAACGAATTCTAGGAAAATTTGCAAAAGATATTTTATAATAAGGAACCAACTCAGAAAATCTGGTATAACAAATGATTTCTTCTTTCAATTCTTAAATTCATCATTTTATTCAGTATTTCTAAATTAAAAGCTAAATAGACCCAAAAGCAATCTCCAAGTACATATGAAAGTACTAAAAACTTTTAATGGACAAAGATAGAATAATATAGTTAAATAAATAAGTAAAATTTGAAATTTCAAAAGAGATCTCAGATTACTTCTTGGATTTCTCTTAGTAAATTTACTTAACTATTTCATTTTTCTTTCTACAACTGTATTGCTTTAAGGAATATGTGAAAAGTTCACTGCATCAATGGTGCCATGAATTGCCCTTTTATTTCAAGATTAACTTTGATTCAAGTGGATCACCTTTTTTTTGCTGTTGTGCTTGTAGTAGTTATTGTTTTGCTTATGGTTTCTTTTGATTTGTTTTATACTTTTGGTGGGAAAAAATGGAGATTTGGTGGTGATTTTTCAATTTGCCATTGAACTGTATCTGAGAAGCAAGTTCAATTAGGGGATGGAATTTGGGAATTCAGAAACTAATTGTTTGTTATAGAGTAGAGGAGGAATGGTGTTGGGACAAAAAGTGAGAAGTAATGTCATTTCTTGGACTGTTGTAGCTAGCATGTGCCTTTTTTTCTAGGTACCACATTGATGTGCAGCTAAAACAAAAATTCATACAACTTAATTTAGAAGCAGTAAATTATTATATTTTGGGGAAAATATAGTTAGTATAACAATTGTCATATGTCACAAATAAAATATTGGGAGTGAATGATAATTCTTTCTTAGCAAGTTTTGTGCAGATGAAAATTTTGTACAACTAAATTCACTGGTAAGTATCCTGACATTTTATCCTTTAAAAATGAAATTTTCAATCATAAATAAATGAAAAATAATCAAGCTTTTCTTTACTAATTCATTTTAGTGAATGGAATAGAGAATTTTTAATGAGTTCATCCTAGTCTTTCCTTGTTTTTATTAGCATTTTGGTTATCTATATTTCCCAGCACCTTGCATTATGCCTAGTACCTAGCTGATATTTAGTGATGTGTATTGTTTTAACTCAAACTATCTTCTAAACTCTAATCATCTCTCAAAATCTAAATGATTTCCAGTAGTAAAGAAATTGAAATACTATGCTGAATAACTTCTTGGATTGCAATGCAAAAAAAAAAAAAACCAAGCAGCACTACATCTAATTAATTAAGTTATTTAAGAATTTCTGACAATAGAATATATGGGATTTTATTTCCTATTGTCTAAATATCTAGTGCAATTACAAAGAGATACAATTATTTCTATCAACAGATCTTGGGATATAGTAGGCATTTAATTTATGCTTGAAAACTGATTGCATCAAACAATAAGAATTCTAACACAGTTTGTGAACAATCCTGTAGGATAAATGTTGTATATTATAGGTCTTCATAAACCTTAAACAAAGAATGCACAAAAACCTAGCCAGTGATTTCTGAAAATTATTTCCCAATAGAGTGAAAGTTCCAAACACGAGTTTTCAGAACTAATCAGTTTCAAATTCTGATATCAGAAAATTAATTCTAGGTTTGTTTCTAGTTCATTTAAGTCTGACAGTACTCTCCATTTCCAATAACAGAAAATGGTTAGAACCTTCATGGTTATTTATCAGTCTATTAAGGTGAGTTATGTAGGTGAAAGTCTCTTTCTCTCACTATAACTATAAGCAGCTCAGTGGACCTGAACTTTAATGAACTATGAAAGTAAAAACAAATACCAACAGTTCACTCTGATTAGAAATAACAAAAACTTAACTCAGGGCATTGGAAATAGAACCCAAGTCAATATAACATTTATATCAAGTTTGGAAATGTAAAGTAGTTTGATTTATAGGCTCCAACTTACTCTTCCAGAAAAGAAAAGTAAGGTCAGTAACTTTTCGAAATGCTGTTAAGGGACCTAGAATACTTTATGTGAAACAGAAATGTCACTCCTTCTTCAAGTAGTAGTTAGAAACATGCCATTTCTTCTTCCCTCCATCTTTGTCTTATTTCATGGTATAAAGCCTTGTCCTAAATTGTCTCAAAGTAGGAAGTAAGAACTTTTTAGAAAGTTGCCTCCACTTGGAAAGATAGATATAAAATGATCAAAGATGGAAACTTCTGTTATCAATTATTATAATTTAGAATTTGAACAACTAGAGTATGAGTAGATAAATTAATATTTATAAAATGTTTCACCAAATCACATGGTTTGCCATGATTATAAAATTATGTTACCTTAAACTTTTCCTCCCACTTTATCATTATCATCATCATCACGGCAGGAGAGGAAAAGAGTTTATTGATTATTAACATCTATTAAATATTATCCTATGCTAGTGTAGCCTTGGAAAATCCAAACAGCATATCCATTCCTGATGCATAAAAATATAAATTTTGAGGTTAATTGTAACTTCTCAAAAAATGGAGCTAATGTTATTAGAAGAAATGTTAAATATTATTAGCAGAAATGAAACATCAATGTTGACATTTTTTAAGTAAATGAAACCAGAACTTGTGAAATATTAGATAATAAGTAATAGAGATAGTTTCTCCTTTCAAAAGGAAATAAATACATTCATTCCTTTACAGTGGCAACAAGAAATAACATTTCATATAATACTTGCAGTGCTCATGATTATCAACAAAAAAGACTACAGTTAAGATAATCACACCTTTTGTTAATGATTTTTGGAGAAAATGAAGAATTGAAAAACAAATCTCTCAATAAGATTACAAACAAAAGGGGCGGCTAGGTGGCGTAGTGGATAAAGCACCGGCCCTGGAGTCAGAAGTACCTGGGTTTAAGTCTGGTCTCAGAGACTTAATAATTACCTAGCTGTGTGACCTTGGGCAAGCCACTTAAACCCATTTGCCTTGCAAAAAGAACCTAAAAAAATTACAAACAAAATCAGTAAGTAATTTTATTCTCAGTGTCTTCACTATGAAGATCAGCATAGGGAAACATGTTGAAAATTCCATTTTAAAATAAGACTCACTCTTAAGAAACAAGCAGCCAGGTTTTGTTTTAAATTTTTGTACGTGTGTGTGTGTGTGTGTGTGTGTGTGTGTGTGTGTGTGTCCTGGACCTTTTTGACAATCTCAAGAATCCTATGGATGCTTTCACAATAATATTATTTTCATAAGATCATAACTGAAGATACTTCTAAATTCAAATTATATGTAATAAAAAAAGATTTTTTCCTTTTTTTTCTCATACAATTCAGGACTAAATATGGACTAAATATGTCTTGTATTCATGGACTAAAAATTTCTCAAGGTTTACATACATCAAGTCCAGGTTAATTTTGAATTTCCAGAAAGAGGCCTATGGTAGGAACCTATGAAATAAAAAATGAAGACATGAACTGTGCTATTACAACTATACAGAAAAGGCTTGATCATAGACATTTTTCAAGAACAGAAACAACATTTCTTAAGTGATCAGACTGTGCAATGAAGGTAATAACAAAATAAAAATTATTTTTATGATTATAAAACTATGTTACTAGGAGGATTGTAATATTGCTTTAAAATGAAGAAATAATAAAAATAATGGAAGATAAGTTTAGTGAGGAAGATAGTGCTTTTCTTACCTTGAATTTTATAGTACAGCCTGATTTATGGTACATCCAGCATCATCCCAGGCAGGAATTGAAAAGAAAGAAATTGGGATACATGTATTTTGAAATTATATCAGTCTAGGCTCTAATTGAAACCATAGAAGATCACTTAAGAAAAAGGAAGAGGAGAAGAAAATTAACACTTGTATAATGTCTTCTATGTTTCATGTACTCTGATTAAGTTATTTTTAATAAATATTTAATTGATTATCAAAATACCCTTGAAAAGTAGATGACATGATTATCCTATTTTTACTTTTGAGGAAATCAAGGAAAATAGATGATATCATTTTTTGATCAAAATAATAGAGTTAGTAAGTATGTCTGGATTTGAACTCACGTCTTCCCAACTCTATGCACAGGACCCTACATGCTGCAACACTTGGCTACCTAAAAGAGAGAAAGAAGAATTAGAATGAAGATTATATCTTTGGTGTTATACACATCAAAATGGGTGGGGAAAAGGACAATGAGGCAGAAAATATTACTGAATTCTAGCGAGACAAGAAATTAAAATTAGGAAAGAGCAACAATGAATACAAGAACAGCTATAAATATTAGATGCTACAAAGTGAAATATGTTTGAAAATTCAATGAATATGAGGACAGAAAAAAAAGTTACTGCATTTGGTGACACATTTCTAAATGACCTTGGAGAAAACCATTTCATTTGATGAGTAACAAAACTATTTTGGAAGAAGTAGAAGAGTCAATGAGTGTTGAAAAAATGGTGTCAACAAATATATCCTATATTTCACTGAAGGATGTCATAATGAGGAATTCGAAAATGATAGACAGTTAGCTAAGCTATGAAACTAAGCAAAGGATTCCTATTATTATGCATAATGAGAAGTTAGATTAAAGTGCTGTCAGTTTCCATAGTTCCTATTACTTTGTCACAGGAAATATATATTTGAGGTCAATGGCCTTATGTCTTTTAAAATACATATGATATGACCATATGATATCACTAAATTCACCAAATAGTAATGTATTTCTCCTAGGATAGTTTTGTATTTACTGAAAATTTGAAAATCATAACCACTAGTGAATAAATGAAAAATCTTCCACCACAAGTAATGAAGGAAACTCACCTGGAATTTCTATCCAAAGTAATAGAAGCCAGATACAGTTTTACATAATATTGCCTAAGGCGAAGTATACCTCATGGATGCCAGAGAGCACTTTATTTTTGTTTGTGGTATTTATATTTTTATTCTTTTGTTTTTCTATTGGTATTTTATTTATTATATTATAAAATGTATATGTTATATTAATTTCTACAATAGGGTATGCAAAAGTAATTTTTAAACCAAAAATACTACTATGTGACTCATCCTACTTTAACTTATCTTCTAAAGACATAAAATAATTTAAGTAAAATTAGGCAAAAATATGTAAATTTAAATTATTTTGTTGAAATACTCTTCCCCATGAATTTAGTGGATTTCAAAAGTTATAGCATGGTATACTTTCTTAGACTGAAAGAATGGAAAAAATAATTCTTTAAAATAACTTTTTGTACAGAATACTAATGAACCTTTATTCTTTATTATCACTTGTACTTAGTTTCATATTGAATTATTAATTTGAAGCTTATAATTACAGAAAACACAGCATAACATAGCTTATTTATGTCTTTTTTTAGAGTCATTTAGGAAGTTGCTGAATTCCCTTTATTTTTGCAATATTTACCTACCCTAATATTGGCCCTAGTCATGGCTCCTGAACACAGAATTTATAACAGTGCCACTACACTTTAGAGCAGTAGTAGATACATTACCTCTTTTCTTTTTCCCCCTTTATTCAATACTCACATATACATATATACATATAAACATGTATGCATATATACATGTATACACACCTGCAAATATTTACAGAGAAGATTTTTATTATATTCTTATATATACACAACATTTTGCATAATTTAACAAATATTATTATTAAAAATTTATACAGAAAAAAGCAATTTCTAATGGAATATCTGGGAATATTTTCTGATTGTTATGTCAAAGAACTAATAACAAATGTGCATAGGATTTGAAAAATTTGAAGAAACATTTCTCACCCTTGACCAGGAATTCTTGACCACAGATGTGTGAAGTTGAATGTTGGAGTATTGTAACTTGTAACTGAAATTTATCATTTCTTTCAATTATTTTTATGGCGTTTTTTTGGCAAGGCAATGGGGTTAAATGGTTTGTCCAAGACCACACATCTAGTTAATTATTTAGTGTCTGAGACCAGATTTGAACTCAAGTACTCCTGACTCCAGGGCTGGTGCTCTATCCACTGAGCCACCTAGCCTCCCCTCATTTTCTTCAATTCTTATAAAAATTATTCAGAGAATATATCCATATACTCCAGATTTAAAATATAGTCTATGAAAGGACTTATATGAACAAATGATGAATGAAGTGAGCAGAACCTTGGAGAATGCTATAGCCATTAACAACAACATTGTATAATCTGTGATAGCTTTTCTAAGCAAGAAGTTTAGAGTTAAAATACAGACCAAAATGTACAATGTTCACTTTTTAAAATCTGCTAATTTTTCCTTTTCATGCTTTTTTTCTTTTGTTCTGATTCTTCTTTCACAACATGTCAAACATGGAAATAAATTTTATATTACTTACTCTCTTGGATCAAAGAGGGAAGGGAGTGAAGAAAAAGATTGGAATTCAGAACTATTGATGATCTTGTTAATTTAATGCATTTGGGCATTAAATAGATTAATAAATAAAAAGGTGGTCCATGACATATAAAAAGGCTTAGAACTCCTAAGCTAGAAAGCTGTATTATTCTGAAGACCTGACTTTTTCTGTACCATTTCCATTTATATAATTTAAATGCATCTAAGTAAGAACAGCTGTAAAATTGACTTTACTGTAATGTTACCATGGAAATATGATTGTGTCTTCACCTATTGTACTCATTTAACAACTTTTTATATTACATGATGAGATTATATTATGGTGGGATTTGTCAAAAGCCTAGGCCTCCAAACTTGGAAGATAAACACAAATTGGGGAAATAGTTTTGTCAAAGTGTATTGTAGCGTCTAAGAGGAAAGGTGTCAGGTTTATGTAGACTTCTACAAATATGATGTCTAGAAAACTTAAAACTTTAATGTCATAGTCTTTAAAACTATAGCTAAAGTCCCATTTCATTGCTTCATCTCGGGTGAAGCCAGATTTATTTTTCTAATTCTTTTTAATTCTTTTTTTTTTTTATTCTTGTTTGGGTGCATGCAAAAACAAATTCACCTTTTAAAATCTCAATTTCAATATTCTCTCCCTTCCCTTCACTCCACTTTCCCTTATTGAGAAAGCAACTTATTTGATATAGGTTATAAATATGTAGTCATGAAAAACATTGCCTCAATAGTCATATAAAAGTAAACATGACCGCCCCCACAAAGAAAAGGTACGTCATTCACAACTGATCATCCTTCAACATTGCTGTTACTTTGTATATAGTATATTATCCATTCCATCTGCTCTTATAAGTTTTTTTTTTTTTTTTTTTTTTTTTTTTTTACTGAGAGCATCCTGGTCCTCATTTCCTATAACAGAGTAGCACCTCATCTTAATCACATACCACAAATTATTCAGCAATTCCCTAACTGATGGTCATCCCCTAAATCTCTAGGTCCTTGCCACCAGAAAATGAGACACTATAAATATCATTGTACATATAGATCCTTTTCTTTCCTGTTTTTTATCTCTTTTGAAGTATAAACTTGGTAGTGGCATTGCTAGTCCAAAGGCTAGGAATGGTTTTATAGCCCTTTGAACATAGTTTCAAATTACTCTACTGAATTGTTGAGTCCTCTTACAACTCCAGCAGTGCATTATTGTCTCATTTTCCCCTATTTCCCCTTGACAATTTGTAATTTTGTTGTTCTATCCTTTAGTCAAAACAATAGGTAGAAATTAGCAACTCAGAACTTTTCCAACCCCTATTTCTCCTATCTGGAATGAATTAAGACATTTATATTAGATGTGGACAAATATAGCATTGTTATCTTTTCTGAAACGTGTTCATATCTTTTGATTATTTATCAATTGGGGGATGGCTCTTATTTTGCATAAATTTCACTCAGGGTGGAGCCAAGAGGGTGGCATAAGAACACACTTTCCCAGAATTTCTCTTATAACATATTCCAAAAAAATTAAAATTATGACTCTAAATTTTCAAGAGACAGAACCCAGAGAAAGATCCCATGAGGCAATTCTCAAGCCCAAGGTAACCATGGGAAGGCTCATTTGAATAAGGTTGGAGGAGGTGGCAGAGCAGCCAGGATCACTGGGCAGAAGCAAAAGAAATCCAGTCATCCAAAAACAACCCACATTGTGCCTGGGCCCTGGGAGCAGAATCAGTTTCCTGAACTGCCAAATGGGAGCACCAAGCACAGCTTGGAAGACAAGTGGGGAAACCTCTTCCATAGTGAGCATGGGGAACAGGCCAGGATGGTTCTCAATGCAGATGTGGCCCTCAGTACAGCTGTGGCCTTCACTGCAGCCAGAGTCCTGGGTGCAGTACAGATCCCAGGAAAGGGAAGCAGGTCTACACAAGTGCCCAGTAGGGAGCTGTCTGGCAGGGGTTCCCAGAGCACTCAAGCCACAGAAAGTGAAGGGGTGGGAGGAGACTATCAAGGTCTCTCTGTCCCTGGAACAGGACTCTGTAATTTTGTTCAGATTCAGACTCTGTTCACAGTCTTGGTCCCCTTACAGCCAGCACATCAAGGACCCTCCTCCCAACTCCAGGGCAGAAGGATGTGCTTATGCTCATGCATAGACTAAAGCACAGGCCAGAAGAATAGTCAGAGCCTTTCATAAGACCTTGAAGGAATTGAGATCCTTGCAGGGGTTTCTCAATAATAACTCAAAAGCTCAGGAGGTACCCCCAAAACAAAGGCACAGACTAGTAAAATGAGTAAACAGAAAAAAAGGAACCTGACCATAGACAATTACTTTGGTCCCATGGAGGATGAAAACACACAGTTCTGTATCAAAAGTTTCCAAGAAAAATATGAGTTGGCCACAGACTATGACAGAGCTCAAAAAGATTGTTAAAATCAAGTAAGGAAGGAAAAATTAGAAAAAGAAATGAGATACAGGAAAAACACGAAAATCAAGTTGGTAGCTTAGTCAAGGAGATCCAGAAAAATGCACAAGGAAAAAACATATTAGAAACCCATTTGAGGCAAATACAAAAAGCAGTCCAAAATGTTAATGATGAGAAGAATACCTTAAAAGAATTGACCAGATGATAAAGGAGATAAGAAAGCTTTCTGAAGAAAACAACACCTTCAAATGTAGAATGGTGCTAAAGGAAGCTGATCACTTTGTGAGGAATCAAGAAGCAATAAAACAACATCAAAAGAATAAACAACTAGAAGAAAATGTGAAATATCACATTGGAAAAACAACTCACTTGGAGAATAGATCCAGAAGAGACAACTTAAAAATTATTGGACTACCTGAAAGTCATGATCAGGGAAAGAGCCTTAACTTCATTTTGTCAAGAAATAATACAGTAAAATTGCCCTGATATACTAGCAGCAGAGGGTAAAATGGAAATTGAGAGAATCCACTGATCTCCTCCTGAAAGAGATGCAAAAAAATAACCCCCAGGAATATTATTGCCAAATCACAGAACTCCCAAGTCAAAGAGAAAATATTATGAGCAGAATGAAACAATTCAGTTATGGTGGAGCTACAGTCAGGATTATACAGGACATAGAAATATCCACCTCAAGGGCTCATAGGTCTTGGAATATGATATTCCAGAAGGCAAAAGAACTTGGAATACTACCAAGAATCAACTACTCAGGAAAATTGAACATCCTCTTCCAGGGGAAAAGATGAATATTCAATGAAATAGGGGAATTTCAATTGTTCCTGTTGAAATGGCCAGAGCTGAAGACAAAGATTGATCTTCAAGTATAGTAATCTGATGAAGCATTCAGAGAGTGAAGAATAGATAAGGGTAAATTAAGATGGATTTAATGACATTAAACTGCTTACATTTTTGCATGAGAAGATGATACTGATAATACTCATATGAACCTTCTTATTTAACAGAGCAGTTAGAAGGAGCAAATTTAGACAAGGTACATGAGGGAGCTGAATCTAAAGGTATAATATATTGGAAAAATGGAAAAATGATCAAGGCAGCAACTGTCCTTGATAATTATAAATTCATTATAATACCTCTGAACCTCAAAAAACATAAATAAATTTCACTTATTTCTCTATATTTGAGAAATAAGGTCTTTATTAGAGAAACATCTCAATATTTTTCCCATAGTTGCTATTGTTTATTGTGTTCCCCCCCACCCATTTATTCTATTTTCTATTTGTTATCACCCATTCCCTACTCAAATATGTTTTGCTTCTTACTACTCCCTCCCACAATCTTTCCTCCCTTCTATCATCACCCCCCTTCCCCAACTCTTTTATTCCCCCTCCTTCCTCTCCTACTTTCCTTTAGGATAAGATGCATTTACATACTCATTTGAGTGTGTATTATGCCCTCTCTGATCAAATTTTGATCAGAGTAAGGCTTACTCAATTCCCCTCATTTTCTCCTTCCTTGCCACTGCAAACATTTTTTCCTTGACTCTTTTATCTGAAATACCTTTTCCCAATATACCTTTCCTTTTGTCTCTGGACATTTCTCTCTCACCAATTAATTCCATCTTCTTCATATATTATCTCTTCAAATTAAACTCCCACCAGTTTCTTGTCTTTATAAGCTCCTTCTAACTTTTCCAATAAATGAGAAACTTCATATTTGTTATCAGTATTTTTTTACGATGTAGGAATAAAACAGTTCAATACTTAAGTCCCATATGATTTGCCTTTCCTATTTACCTTTTTATGCTTCACTTTAGTCTGGTATTTGAAGATCAAATTTTCTGTTCAGTTCTGGCCATTTCATCAGAAAGTTTGAAAGTTTGCTATTTCTTTGAATATGCATCTTTTCCCCCTACAGAGTATGTTCACTTTTGCAGGGTAATTCATTCTTGGTTGCAATCCAAGATGTTTTGACTTCCAGAATAACATATTCTAAAATTCACAATCCCTTAAATTAGAACCTGCTAAATATTATTTCATCCTGATTGTGGCTACAAAATATTTGAATTGTTTCTTTCTTGTCCCAATATTTTCTCCTTGTTTTGAGAATTCTGAAATTTGACATTAATATTACTGACAGCTTTCATTTTAGGATCTTTTTCAGTATGTGATTAGCACATTCTTTCAATTTCTATTTCAAACTCTTTCTAGAATATCAGGGCAATGTTCCTTGATAACTTCTTAAAAAAGATGCTTAGGCTGTTTTTTGGTCATAGCTTTCAGGTAGTCGTATAATTTTTAAATTATCTCTCTCTTGGATCTGTTGTCCAGGTAAGCTGCTTTTCCAGTTTTATATTTCACCTTTTCTTCTATATTTCATTCTTTTGATTTTTTTAATTCCTCATGATTTCTCACAAAGACATCAGGTTTCCTTTGCTCCATTCTATATTTTAAGTAATTATTTTCTTCAATGAGCTTTTTCAACTTTTTTCATTTGAAAAAAATCTGCATTTTTAAGGCATTCTTCTCCTCACTATATTTCTTTGGATGCCTTTTTTTCAATTTAACCCAGTTTGGTTTTTAAAAATTTATTTTTTTCAATACTTTTTGTATCTCTGTCCCCAAGCTGCTGATCCAATTTTCATTATTTTCCTCATCATTCTGATTTTACTCCCCTATTTTTTCTCTACCTCCTTTTCTTGATTTTCAAAATCCTTTTTGATATCTTCCATGATCTGAGACCAATTCATATTTTTCTAGGAGGTTTTGTCTTTGACTCTATTGTCTTCTTCTAAGTTTGTATTTCCTTTAATGTTTTTAATGGGTTCTGACATGCTAGAATTTGATTAGGCATTGTTTAAAAATATTTGGAGTGCTTTGGGGGGAAACTCAGAAGAGTTTCTATCTTTATTCTGCCTTCTTCACTCCATCTCACAAATCCAGATTCTTGATAGGCATTCTTGTAAACCACAATCTATTCCAAGTTCTATTAAACAGAAAAACGTCCAGAATAAGTCAAGTATTGACCTATGGTCTCTCATTTCTAGATAAATTAACTTAAGTATCAGGAGTCTCATTGTCAATATATTGACTACCAGATGATATTTTTTGGTGTGCTTGGAATGAAAAATAAAAGTACTTATGAACAAAAATATTGGAAGCAATGGAGAGTTGAGATCTATATAATTAGATGAAAAGTTCATTGATAAAATAACAGGCATATTTGAAGAATAAGGTGGGAAAATTTTATCCACATATAATTTCAACTATTTAAGTGATATTCATTTCCTCCAAGGGATAGATAGAAATAAGTTTCTCATTCTATAGACAGAAAACTATCAATAAGAGATATGTCTTTTCTAGTGAAATACTCTCTCCCATATTTTCTTGAAGTTTCCTATTTTTTCCAATCCTTCAAAATTAAACATTTTTATATCCTTTTCCCTTTTCTCTCATATATTAGTTTTCACATAAAGGTAATTTCCAAATAAATTATTTGTTCATTAAAAATGATGTTTGGGGGTGGCTAGGTGGTATAATGGATAAAACACTGGCTTTGGATTCAGGAGTACCTGGGTTCAAATCCAGTCTCAGACACTTAATAATTACCTAGCTGTGTGGCCTTGGGCAAGCCACTTAACCCCATTTGCCTTGCAAAAACCTAAAAAAAGTGTTGTTTGGTTCAAAGACATAAAGTTTCTTAATATCACTTGGATTCTAAATATCTTAGGAAAAGTTAGCCTGTGTCTTTCTTTCTAGAGACTTCTCCTATAGGTAGTCAGAATTAAGTTGATAGGTTTCAGCATAAGTGCAAGAACAAGAGGGAGGAAAACAAATGTCTCAGCAAAAAGGTTTCCTTGGGCTGCCCAAAGAGTCTGAAGGAGAAGAAAATTAGGAGCCCTAGTTGACCTATACTTGAAGTTTGCATTTCTGAGAGGATTTACTAGACTGAATCCCAAGAAAACCTGTCAGTAAAACTTCGCATATTTAAATGTTTTCTGTGGATAGAATCTAGACTTAGTTTGGCCTGGAGAAACATTAAAGAAGGACCAAGCATATAAAGTGGTACATTTTAAAAATATTTTTGTGCCAGTGCAATTTCTGCTATTTGTATAAAAATTCTTGTTTATAAATAATAAAATTGCTACAATTTTACTTTGAAATTAAAAAAAAATCTCCCTACTCTCTCTATTTGACTTTTTTTTTAATTGAAATAATTAATCCATTGCATAAATTGACCTAGCCTGGTCTTTCAAAGTGCTTCCCCAAAAGATTATGGTAACTGTTTTTAAGGAAATCTTAAGCTATAGCAATTGAAAATTTCAAATTTTCCAAAAATGACATTTTTAATAAGTCATAGCAAAAAGTACAATTTTATAGCATCTTGTTTTCAAAAAACTTACATAGATTAGCTCAGAAACTCACAGCTCTCTTATGAAATGGGGATTTAAGGATTGTTTGTTTCTGATTTTATTTTTATTTCAAGGTGTTTTAATTGATGTAGAGATTTCCCAGCTTGACTTATTGAGAGCCAAAATTTATATATGCGACTTTTTTCCTTAGAGAACCATTATGTTTCAGAGGCAGGATTCAGGACCCACATTTTTCTGTTTCTCTTTCATGATGCCTTTTATCATAGATATTATTTCCATTTGACAGATGAGTATTTAATTTTGTCAATAGCTAAATGCTTTATATTTACCAACACAGATAGTGAGTTATCTGAGGTAGGATTTGAACCCAGGTCATGTTTCCACCTTATATCTTTATTTCCCAAATATGGATGGTTTCACATCTTTAAAAACATACCAGTCACTAGATCATAGGAGTTATATATTAGCATAGCATTCTTACTTTCATTTTGTTCCATAGTTAATATTTGGTACTTCTGGTAGATTTCTCCACATGTAATAAAATGTCATATCTCAGTAAAATCTTTCTGAAGCTGATGCTTTTTTGCAAGGCATTTTCATCTTGAAAATGCCAAAAAAAATTTCAAACCTTATATTCTTCTCTCAATATATTCTAGTAGGCATTACAAAATAGAAAAAAAAATAGTAAGTTTGAGGAGTGTGAAAATCCTATATGTATGTTAAAGCAAGAAGAGTGTTTCTATAGAAATCATTAATACTTTGTCTTTCTTCTGGTCTCTACTCAATAAAAGGGGAGAGAGAGAGACAGAGAGAGACAGAGCAAGAGAGAGAGAGACAGATAGACAAAGAGACAGAAAGACAGACAGAGAGAGAGAGAGAGAGAGAGACAAAGAGACAAAGACAGAGAGAGAAAGAGACTGAGACAGATAGAGACAGAGAGGAACAGAGAGAGAGATAGAAAAGAGGCTGATGGATAGAAAGACAAAGGGAAAAGGGCAAAGTAAAAGGCAGAGGTAAGGTAGAGAGAAAAAAAGGAAAGAAGAAAGGAAGGAAAGGAAGGAGAGAAAGAAAGAAAGAAAGAAAGAAAAAAGAAAGAAAGAAATAAAGAAAGAAAGAAGGAAGGAAGGAAGGAAGGAAGGAAGGAAGGAAGGAAGGAAGGAAAGAAAGAAAGAAAGAAAGGAAGGAAGGAAGGAAGGAAGGAAGGAAGGAAGGAAGGAAAGAAGGAAGGAAGAAAAAGAAAGAAAGAGCAATGAGATTATTTTAGTGATTAATATTTTACTCCAAAGTGAAAAGAATGCTAAATGTGAAACTTATCTAACAGCCACTCAGACCTAAATATAGGAGATAATACAAAATAGAGACCCTTGGATGAGAATAAGTTTTTTAAATTTTGAATGAGTAATAAATTAGGGCTCACCTAGACCTTTATGTAATCATTTGCATTTATAAGGTTTCTATATATGTATACAGCAATGGCATAAATATAAATAGATTATTTGTTTAAAAAATCCAATTTCAATGTATTTTCATGACATGATGGTGGTTCTGGATTCCTGGGGGCTATATCAGAGCATTTATAGGTTCTACCAAATAAGAATTGATTCCTTGAAATACTGTCTTGGTGACAGGCTCAGCCTAGATAAGTACAGAGAGATTCATTTCCTGCAGATTGGAGGCTAGGTTATGAAAGAAAAATCCAAAATACCCTTCAGCTTTGGGACTTTCACAGAGATTGTGATAGAGTGACAGAGAGAGAGTCTAGGGGCTGTTCAGAATTAGTTTTTAGGCAATCTATAAACATTAATTTCATTCTTGTTGCCCTAAGTGTGAGATCTTTGTCCAATGACCTACCAGTTTAAATATTACTAGAGGCACTGCCTCAAGCAATATTGAGATTATAGTTATTAATATTTATTTCATTCTTTGAAAATCAACTTCTCTACTTCTTCAAATTCTAAATTCCTGCATTCATTTATGAATCTTAACTGGATCTTGCACTCCTGTTATATATTTTCCTTGAATTGGAAGTTCTAAAGATTTCATATTTGGACCCATAGGACTTTTTTTTAACTTAATTTTCAACTTAATTTTATGATTTTGCAATAAAATCAATATTATGTTATTTACCTTTTATTTTCACCAATTAATACATTTCAAAGAAACTAGATATTTAGTATCAGCTCTGAAAAGAATCATAAATATTCTTTAGTCACCATTCACTCAAAAACTTTTGAAATTAATATTTATGAAGCCTACATAATTAGACATTTCAAAGAATATAAAAATGGAAGGATGCTTAACTCATCAAGTATGAAGAGGATATCTACTTCCAGGGAAATATATACTTCAATTATAGAAAAATGTGTTCTTTTAAGAAGATAAAGCAATCACTTTTTTGGCCCCTGAGCAGGAAAATTTCTTGATGCAGTGACATTTTAAAGACTATATTTTATACTAATTATTTTTTCATCTGAAAAAAATGCTTTATACTTATTTATCTCTTCTTATAAGGATAGTAGAGACTAATGGTGTCCATATCCCTCTTTACCAACATGGTGACTGAGAACATATGTCAACAGCAGCATATCTTACATCTAGATGAACCTGATTCTGGTCCTTGGGCTCCTTCTTCTGATTTCTTTCTGTTGTTTTCTTTTTAATTCTTTCTTCTAGTGAAATATTGGCTATAATACCCTCTCCAATTTCAAGAAATTTACAATAAAAAGGTCAGTATATGTCTTATTATTAACCTCAACATGCTCCTCCATTCTGAAGTATCCCTTTGCTCTTATCTATCAGCAATTGACATCCCAATTCCATTTGACCAATCGAGATCACTGAACTTTTAAAAAGTGATATTAAATGTAACAAAGACAGAAGTTAAAGAATTTACTTTTTTGTTTGTTTTTTGTTTTTGCAAGGCAAACGGGGTTAAGTAGCTTGTGGAAGGCCACACAGCTAGGTAATTATTAAGTGTCTGAGACTGGATTTGAACCCAGGTACTCCTGACTCCAGGGCCGGTGCTTTATCCACTACGCCACGTAGCCACCCTAAGAATTTACTTTTGACCTTGGTATTCACTTTTCTCCCTAATACCTTAGTCTCTAGGAAGTTCACAGATAGTAAACAACTTCACTTAAAATGTGTTACAGCTTAGAATAAGTTGTAAGTAAATTCATATGGAGAAATAAAAAGTCAAGAATTTCCAGGGATTCAAAGAGAAAAAGTGCAAAAGAAGGTGGTTTAACCTTACCAGACCTAAAAACTATATTATAAAACATCAGTCATCAAAACTGTCTGTTATTAGCCAAGAAGTAGAGTGGTAGATCAGTGGAACAGGCTAGGTGCAATAGCAAGAAATGATTATAGTAATCAGCTGTTTGATAAACTCAAAGAGTCTCTCTTCAATAAAACTCTTGGGAAAATTGGAAGTCAGTATGGAAGAAATTGGATTAGATCAACACCTCACACCCTATATGCCAAGATAAGATCAAAAGGGATAAAGGATTTAGACATAAAAAACAATATTATAACCAAACTGGAAGATCAAGGAGTAGTTTACTTGTCGGACCTATGGAAAGGGAAGCAGTGTATGACCGAGAAAGAGATGGAGAACATCATTAAAAACAAACTAGACAATTTTGGTTACATAAAATTAAAAAGCTTTTACACAGACAAAATCACTGTAACCAAGATCAAGGGAAATGTAGCAAATTGGGATACAATTTTACAACTAGTATTTCTGACAAAGGATTCATTTCTAAAATATACAGACAACTGAGTCAAATTTTCAAAGAAAAAAGCCATTCCCCAATTAACAAATGGTCAAAAGTTATGCAAGGGCAATTTACAGATGAGGAATTCAAAATGATCCATAGTCATATGAAAAATTATTGGAGAAATGCAAATTAAAGCATCTCTGAGGTGCCACCTCACAACTCTCAGACTGGTCAATATGACCAGAAAGGAAAATAATCAATGTTGGAATGCATATGGGAAATCTGGTACACTAATACATTGTGGGTGGAGTTGTGAACTCATCCAAATTTTCTGGAGAGCAATTTGGAATTAGGGCAAAAGGGCAACAAAAATGTGCATACTGGGGCAGCTAGGTGGCACAGTGGATAGACCACCGGCCCTGGAGTACAAGGGGTACAAGAGTTCAAATCCGGCCTCAGACACTTAATAATTATTTAGCTGTGTGGCCTTGGGTGCACTTAATCCCATTTGCCTTGCAAAAAACTAAAAAAAAAAATTTGCATACCCTATGATCCAGCAGTACCACAACTGAGTCTATAACCTGAAGAGATTATGAAAATGGGTAAAAACATCACTTGTTCAAAAATATTCATAGTAGCCCTATTTGTGATGGCAAGGAATTGTAAATTAAGTAAATACACTTCAATTGGGTTGTGGCTTAAAAAATTGTGGTAAATGTATTTCACTGAATAAACACTATTGTTATATTAGAAACCAGGAGGGATGGGAATTCAGAGAAGCCTGGAAGGATCTGTATGAACTGATGCTAAGTAAGATGAGCAGAACCAGAAAAACATTGTATACCCTAACATCAAGATGGGGATGATGATCAACCTTGATGGGCTCAGCAAAAGTTGTCAGATCAGCAAAAGTTCATCAGTGCAACAATCAGGGAAAATTTGGGGCTAGCTGCGATGGAGAATACAATCTGAATCCTGAGCAGAATTGTGGAGTTTAAACAAAGACCAAAGACTATTACCTTCAACGCAGAAAAAAATTATCTTATTATGTAATTTTCCTAACTTTTAACTATATTTTTCTTTCCTAAGGATGTGATTTCTCATCACATTCAACATAAATCAATATACACTATGGAAACAATATAAAGACTAATAGACTGCCTTCTTGTGGGGTGGGGGGAGGGAAGCAAGATTAGGGCAAAAATTGTAAAACTCAAAAGAGATAAAATCTTTCTAAAAAATAAAATGTGTTACAGTCACAGTTTTTATGACTTCTGAGCTAAATCATACTGTATCTCAAGACTTTTATCCTTTCTTTCTGGCTTCTGGAAAATCATGGCATAGATTCCAGATTTGAGACTTCTTTTATCTTGCTCTACTCACAATTCAAAGCTAAGAAGGTCATAGAAGCTCCAATCATTTTCCCTTTATAACAGGAAAGAAGAGATACAATAACTGTAGAAGCAACAATAAGGATTCAAAATCATAGGTTGTCTGGTCACAATGGGAAAATAAAAGCTTCTTCTCCTTGGGTTTAATTTTAGGATCCTAAATGATCTGTGAGGCCTTACTCTAATATTGTCTTCTAAGTTCCTTTTGAATATATGTTAGTTGGAGCTATATTCCAATCCACCTTCACTTCATCATGTGGTAAGTCACCTGGAACCAACTGCAGAAAGTCTGAACTTACTTCATATTGGGAAATAGTATATTTTCATGCCATTTTGGCTATCCTGAAGCAGACTTACTTGTCTGGAGATGTTTCTTGTTACACACAGTTCTGAGAATATATAACAGTGCAATGGTGCAGAGGAAGACCTACCATCCATTAGGACAATCTTTGACATCAAAAAGTAGTGAAATATTGCCCTTGGTTGAAGCTGACTAGCATTAAGATGTGTTTTTTCATGCAATAGTTGGTTCTTGTCTTTCATTATCAAAGAAGACAAAAATAACATCACTATGAGAAAAATTGCAGTGTGTCTGACTGTGGCTTGTCAGATCAGCAAAAGTTCAGGCACAACAATTGGGCAAAAAATAGTCCATGTGAACAGCTGGGGTTGGTATTCTAAACTTACTGAAGAGGGCAAGCCATGTTGGGCAGTCCTGTGCTAGTGTCTACCAAGCTGAACAGTCAATTCTAAAGTTCTTCAATGAGACCTTCATGGTGTCTTGTGTTCACTTCTTCTGAGTCCCTTGTGAGAGCTTGCTCTATGTGAGTTCTCCATAAAAAAATGTTTTTGGCAAGTGTATGTCTGGAATTCTAATAATGTGGCCAGCCCATCATAGTTGCACTCTTTGTAGTAATGTTGGAAAGCTACGCAATTTAGCCTGAGAAAGGACTCAGTGTCTAGTATCTTCTTCCTGACAGGTGATCTTCAGAATCTCCTTAAGACAATTTAAATGGAAGCAATTCAGTTTTCTGTCATGGCATTGGTAGACTGTCCAGGTTTCACAGGCATATAGCAATGAGGTCAATATAATAGCTCTGTAGACCTTTAGTTTGGAAGTCAGTCTAATACCTCTTTTCTCCCATATTTTTTTCAGAGCCTTTCAAATGCTGATCTAGCTGTGGTAATGTAAGTGTCAACCCTGTCATGGTGTACCTCCTTGGAAAGGACACTATCAAGGTAAGTGAACTTGTCCTCAGTACACAAAACTTCTCCATTTGCTGAAAATGATGATTCCATAAATGGATGTTGTAGGCTGGCTGATGGAGTACCTGTTTTTTATTGGTGTTAATTGTTAGATCAAAATTAGAACAAGTAGCAAGGAATTGATCCATACTTTGCTGCATCTCAGCTTCAGTGGTTGCATTGAGTGCACCTTAATCTGCAGAGCGAAGATCATGCACCAACACCCCCTCCAATCCAGTCTTGCCTTGTAGCCTTTACAAGTTAAACAATTTGCCATCAGTGTGGTAGCTGGCCTTGGGGTTATATTCATCCTCATTGAAGGCATTTGATAACATGGCTGAAAACATCATGCTAGCAAGGACACATTCTTCTTTTACTCCATTGGTGACTGAGAAATCTTGAGAGCATCATCCAATATCCAGAACCTGGGCATGCATGCTATCATGAAATTGGTATACAATAATATTTAACTTTTCTGAGCAACCAAATTTTGACATAATTTTCCATAAATCTTCATTACTGATGGTCTTAAAGGCCTTGGTCTGATCTACGAATGTATACAGAGCTCTGTTCTTTTTCTGATATTTTCCTGTAGTTGTTGGACAGCAAACACCATAACAACTGTTCATCTACCTTTTCTGAAGTCACACTGACTCTCAGGATGGTAACCATCTTTCAGATGAAGGATCAGCCTATTGAGAAAGACTCTGGCAAGAATCTTACCACCAATGACTAAAAAAAACCCCTGTGATTGTCACAGGATAAGCTATTTCCTTTACTTTTATAGAGATGGATGATGGAGGCATCCTTGAATTTCTGGGGGATAACATTTTTATCATATAACCTGGAAGATTTCAGTCAGTTTTTGGATGAGCAATGGATCCCCCACCCTGTAGATATCAACTGGAGTAGAATGCCTTGGAATAGGTGCCTGCCTCTTGAAAGGAGCCTGATGGCATTCATTTGGAACTTCAGCTTGGGACTGAGGTAAACAGTCAATGACTTACTTCTGCATTGATGATGATGGTGGTGTTAGGAGCACTATGGAAGAGTTCATCTCATCTCTCCAGGTTCAATTCCTTATCATTAATCAATGTGGATCCATCAGCACTGAATATTTGAGATGCACAATATGTCTTCGGCCCATAAATAGCCTTCAGGACATCATAAATGCATTCTGACATGTTACTGTATGCACAAAATTGAATTCCATCTGTCTTCTTACTGAGCCAAGAATCCTACATCTCTCTAAGTTTCACTTGGACTTTACTTTTAATGGAATCAAATGCTGCCTTCTTAGAGATCGGATGACCTGTCATGCTGGTAAGCTTTGTGGAGTTCTCATTCTTTCATTTAGCAACTTCTGTATTTCATCATCATTTTCAGCAAACCAGTCTTGGTGATTGCCAATGTGCTGGCCTAGATGAGCAAATGTAATGATGTATACCAGATCTCTGAAAGTTGCCCACTCCTTTTCTGTTCCACTGTTGCCAGCTTTATGTTAACTCAGTTTTCCCTCCAAGCTAGGAACAAACTGCTCCTGCTCACAGAGACATTCAAATTTCCCAACATTAATTCTTCTAATATTCATTTTTTCTTGGGAGTCCTACTTTGCATGAACATGAATATTTGGCTTAGAGAGAATGAGTCTGTGATCAGTGCAGCACTCTGCACCACACAGTGCCTTTGTCACTCTCAAATATCTCTGTCTTTTCTCCTTATAATCACATAGCCTAATAGATACCAATGTTTGCTATGAGGATCTATCTAGGAAGTTTTATTGAGTTTAAATAAATATAAGATAGTGTTTAAGATTAGGTCATGAGATGCACAAAACTTTGAAAAATGGCTGTTATGTGCATAAATTGGATTTAAGTGAGGTAGAGCTCCATGAAATCAACAGGTTCACTCTCTTCCAAAGTCATCATGATCCAGCATAGTAAGATGGAGTCAAGAAAAGTGGTTATTGCTTTAGATGCAGTGAATGATTTTGGTGTCTTCATTGTCTAACTAAGTTGTAAGCACTTCATAGCACTTGCTTCAGACGTTTTCAGGGTCATTGGAATGGATTGTTCTCCTCTGCCCATTCCACCAGTGAAAGAATTCACATGCTTGGGGTAGATAGTACCCACTACTCACCAGTGAGTTTGAGATTCCCTCCGTTACCTTCAACTTGGTTTAGGCCATCTGCTGAAATGGTTTACCAAGTTGTGGCCATTGTGGAGCCACAGGTGAGAGCTAGGTGACTCAGGTGGATTTCAAAGGTAGAAAACAGCCCTGAAGAGGTCTGGTCTTCCTTGAACACACCCTACACACCAATTGTGTGCTATAAGTTGACCATGAATAGTAAGAGTTTCATTTCCAGCCTGACTTATCAGGAGATGTAGACTTTGATGATATGGTTCAGATAGTACAGTTTCAAAAGTGAAATAAAATCCTCCAAACTGCTTCGTATTTAGTCTTAACTACGAACCTCTTGGAACACTAAAACAAAACTAATTTTCATTGTTGTTACTACCCCTTATTTATTTTAATGTCAATTTGTGGTTCTGAGTGACAAGGAAATACATATTCCCCTAAAGATGATCTATATAGTACCATGCCCCATGGGAGAAATCATAGACATTATAGTTAACATAAACTTTGAATATTTTCCTCAGACCTTTGATTTGTGGACTTAAGGAGCTAGATAATTTAATGAATGTTTTAACACTTTTCCTTAATAATGAGTCTCCTTAAGATGAAACCTATAGGAGAACACCTTTTGTGGAGAGGAAGAAGGTAAGAACTCCAGCCCTGTTGGGGCAATACATATTGTTGGATATTAGTCTATCCTCTAACATAAAGAGATGGTTATTCCCTAGGAACCTCTTGCTTTTTCTTATCAATTGTTTCCAAATAAGTAGAAATTTGGGGCTGCAAATTGTAGCATTTTTCTAAGATTACAGAGAAGATCTTATTGGAAGTATTAATTTTCACAAGGCTTCAAACAGAATACTGTTCAGTAAAATTACAGAAATATCTTTCATCTGAACTCATAAAAAGTTGAAACTCTTAATAGTAGTGGATGACTATTTTTCTACAGGAACGATTTTACTCCCCAATATCAGGGAATGCTCTGTGACACCCTACCATTTTACAGAGAGATTTCCTTTGGTTTCCAGTTGCCATTCTGCATTCTGTTCTCATTCTTCTTTCCTCATAAGTGCAATTGCTAGTTTTCATCATTGTCACCATCAATAACATGATATCATTTTCCCTGGAAGGGAAAAAAAAATAGGAGAATTAAAATAACTCATAATATATAAGATGAATTTTAAAAATTTAAAATAGTAAGCTTTGGTCTACATTCAGACTCCATATTTCCTTCTCTTGATGTGGATGACATTCTACATCATGAATCCTCTAGAATTGTCTTTTAATACTGTATTGTTGAGATGAGCAATAATTATTCATAAATTGTCTCTACTCATCTATTTTCTGGATTATTTGTCCTTCATAAAAATTTCTTTACATTTTCTTCATTTTTTTAGCCTTACCATTTTATTTGCTGGAATCTTGGTGTCTCATAGGTTCATTAGGTTCTAATTTTCAATTCTAG
This sequence comes from Macrotis lagotis, assembly GCF_037893015.1. Classification (NCBI taxonomy): domain Eukaryota; kingdom Metazoa; phylum Chordata; class Mammalia; order Peramelemorphia; family Peramelidae; genus Macrotis; species Macrotis lagotis. The sequence goes on from NC_133663.1 coordinate 100,173,987, forward strand.
TTTTTACAGTTTATTTTATTCAGTTAGCTGTTGTGTGTCCTTTCCCATTTCGTTATTTTTACTTTTATAAGAATTGATTTGTTCAGTCATTTTTTTACAATTTTCTGCATGATTCTCATTTCTGTTTTTTTCCATTTTCTCTTCCTCTCTTCTTTGGTTTTTAAAATCTTTTATAAGCACTTCCATGATATTTTGGATTTTAATCCAATTCAAAAATTCTTTTGAAATTTCCCATATAAGCAATTTATCATTGCTTTCTTTTTCTGAGATGACATTTCTCTCTCTGAGTAGTTGCTTTCTATGGTTACCTTTTTTTTTTGACTCATTTAATATTTGAGCTCTTCTCCTAGGTTATAGAGAGTATAATCCCAAACTTTTTGTTCCAGGGTTAGAATCTTCTCCATGGCCTGCCAATGTGTTGCCTAAGCAGCACAGTCATTGCCAATGCATAAGTTTGTTTCCGATTCAGTCCTGTCTTTTACTCCAGTGTTCCCAGGGCTTAGACTTTGGCTGGGATTGGGGCCCTCCCTGATGTCCTATGATGGAACTACAATGGGACTTGGGCTTCTGTCTAGATTCTGGGATCTACACTGTACTGTGACTAGAAGTCTCCTGCTGCTTTTTGCAATATTTACCTTGCTGACTCTATTATTCCTTTTCCCCTGAAAGGTCCTTCATGATATCTACAATTGAGAACTAATTTCACTCTTTTTCTCTGGTTTTTTTTTTTTTGTCATGATCTATAACTGTCATATACAGGAAACTATTTTCTTCAGAGGATTTTTCCATCTCCTTTTCCTTTGGTAAATTCTGCTTTTAAAGACTTTCTTCTCCTCATTGATTTTTGGACCTCTTTTGCCATTTAACTCAGTCTGGTTTTGAAGATTTTTTTCTTCATTATTTTTTGTATGTCCTTCACCAAGTTTTTGATTCAGTTTTCATTACTTTTCTGTATCACTCTTATTTATCTTCACAATTTTTCATCTACTTCCTTTATTTGATTTTTTATTGATATTTTATTTTTACAAATATATGCTATGTTATAAACACACCTGGCTTTCCCTCAGAACTTACATGAACTAAGCCTCTTATTAACATGGAACCACAGAACGCAGAGAAGAACCAAAAAAAGAAGAATATCTACTAAAATAGCCTGTCACAAGGGAGCATGAGCTTGTCCAGGGGTAAGACCTGAGAAGAATGACACAAGCATTTTCTGTTTGCATGGTGGGCAGAAGAGATTCAGTGCAATAGCATGGACATCTATTCAGTCAACTCAACTGGTCTGCAAGACCTCATACATGATCCCCTATATTTTCAGCAGAGTCCTTGTGTTTTCAAATGTGTGACTTTCTTCAGAACAAGCAGCCCCTCACCTCACCCTGGTTTGTGCCTTACTCAGAGTTCAGGTGTGGGGCAACAGATCTTCTCCAGGCCTAATTGCTGTTAAAGTAGATTAATGATCTAGTCCCAGGGCCCAGACCACATTGTTTAAGAACAGCCCAGGTCCTGACACCTCCTCCTCCAGGTCTATGGAATGGACCAGTAATCAACAACAAAGAAAATCTAAAGAATGCTTCTGGTCACTCGTACAGGCTAATCCACTGAGTAACCCCCCCAGAAGTGGGCAAGGCTTCTAGGTTTCTCAATACCAAAGCTATGTGAGACAGTCCCTAAACCAGCACAAAAACAGAATGAAAGGACCCAAAATGAAAAAAAAAGATGAGTGTAAAGGGAAGTCCATTGGATGTTACCCTGAAGACAAGGAACCAAATTCAGAGAGGACTAGAGTCTCAGGGGAAAATATAAATTGTTCTTCTTTCCAGAAATACTTCTTAGAAGAGATCAAAAAGGATTTTAAAAATGAAATGAAAAAAAACTGAGGAATGAAAAGCAAGAGAAAATTAGCATCTTACAAGAAAACAAGTCCTTTGCACATACAATTGGACAAGTGCAAAGAAGGAAATAATTCTCTCAAAAGCACAATTGAACAAATTGAAAACTCCTCCTAAAATAGAATTTGTCAATTAGAAAAAGAGATGCAAAAGGTAAATCAAGAAAACTCTTTGCTAAAAAAAGATTTGAATCGACAGAAACTAATGACTTTATAACACACTATAAACACTAACCAATTTTTAAAAAAAAAATGAGAAAATAGAAGAAAATTTAAATACCTCAATGGCAAAACCACAGAACTATAAAATAGAACCAGGAGAGATAATTTAAGAATCATTGGGCTTTCTGAAAACATTGAGGTGAAAAAAAAAAACCTGTGTTCCATACTTCAGGATATAGTGAAGAAGAACTTCCCTGATATCCTGGAACCAGAAGGTAAAATAGTCATTTAAAGAACATACAAATCTCCTACTAAAAGGGATACCAAAATAAAAACAGCAAGGAATAAAGTGGAACTTTATTCAGATCAAGGAGAAAATCCTACAAGTGGCCAGAAAGAAAAGAATTGAAATAGTGGGGCAGCTAGGTGGCGTAGTGGATAAAGCACCAGCTTGGAGTCAGGAGTACCTGGGTTCAAATCCGGTCTCAGACACTTAATAATTACCTAGCTGTGTGGCCTTGGGCAAGCCACTTAACCCCATTTGTCTTGCCAAAAGAAAAAAAAACCTAAAAAAAGTTTGAAATACCACAAGACTTAGCTAGCTGCATCAACATTAAAGGGATTGAAGGGACTGGAATATGATATTCTGGAGAGCAAGGGAGTTTGGAATGCAACAAATGATTCACTATCCAGGAAAACTGAGTTTTCCCTTTCGGGTGAAAAGATGGGCATTTAAGGAAATAGAAAACTTTCAAATTTTCATGATGAAAATTTCAGAGGTAAAAAAGAAAATTTGGTCTTCAAACAGGAGACTCAAGAGATACATGAGAAGGTAAAAAGATGAAAAGAAAAAAAACTGCTATTCAATAAGATGAAACTGGCTATATCCCAACTGGGGAGAAAGGTTCTTATAACTCTTAATAATTGTGACTATATTAGAGTGAATATACTTAGCCAAAAAGAAATGAACACACATGACTTCCCCCTGACTCTGAGGCAATGATTTAAAAAAATACTAGGAGCTGCTCCTTCTACAAAGGGGCTCAAAGCTTCACTAATATTGACAATACAATGTCTTAATTCAATTGGCCATGAAATTGTGAGTGATAAGGTAAAAAAATCAGACCCATATCAGTACCTAGGATATACCCTTCAAGACAATCCAAGATAAATCAAAATCTAATTTGAAATTAAATAACCTCAATTAAAAGAATGAGTAGATTAAACAACAAATTATAGAAAGAACTAATATTTTCATTGAAGACAATAACAAAAATGAGAAAACATACCAATGCTTATGGGATACAGTCAAAGAAGTCATTAGGTGGATATATCATATCTTTAAATGATTACATGAATAAAATAGAGAAAAAGGAAAGTAATGAACTGAGCATGGAATTAAAAAAGTTAGAAAAAGAATAAATTAAAAACCTCCAATTAAATACCAAATAAGAACTTCTGATAACTAAGGGAGGAATTAGAAAAATGGAAAACAAGAAAACTATTGAATTAATGAATAAAACTAAAAGTTGGCTTTATGAAAAAAATAAAATAGATACACTTTGGTTAATTTGGTGAAAAAAAGAAAGAAGATCAAATTATTAGAATCAAAAATGAAAAAGGTGAACTCACCATCAATGAAGAGAAAATTAAAATAATAATTTGGAAATATTTTGCTAAATTGTATGCCAATAAATTTGACAATCTAAGTGATATGGATGAATATTTACAAAAATCTAAATTGCCCTAATTAAAAGAAGAGGAAATTAAATACATAAATAATCCTACCTCAGAAAAAGAAATTCACCAAGCCATCAATGAACTCCCTAAGGAAAATTCTCCAGGGTCAGATAGATTCAGAAGGGAATTCCATGAAATTTTCAAGGAACAATTGGTTCCAATTCAACATAAAATATTTGGAAAAATAGGTAAAGAGAGAACTCTGCCTAATTCCTTCTATGACACAAAGATGGTGCTGATACCCAAACCAGGAAGGATCAAAAAAGAGAAAAAAAGTTTTAGACTAATTTCCCTCATGTAAAAATGTTAAATAAAATTTTAGGAAAGCTATTGCAGCAAGTTATTACACTATGACCAAGTAGGAGTTATTCCAGGAATGCACAATTGGTTTAATGTTAGGCAAATTGCCATTATAATTGACCATATCAATAAAAAAGCTAGCAGAAATCATGTGATTATCTTAATAGTTGCAGAAAATGCCTTTGACAAAATACAGCACTCAGCCTACTAAAAATATTAGAGTATAGGAATAAATGGATTGTTCCTTAAAATGATAAGGAGTATCTATCTGACATCATCAATAAGCATTATGTGCAATGGAGATAAGCTAGAGGCATTCTCAATAAGATAAGGGGTGAAACAAGGATGCCCATTATTGCCATTACTATTCAATATTGTGCTAGAAATGCTAGCTTTCAGCAACAAGAGAAGAAAAAGAAATCAAAGGAATTAAAATTAGGAACAAAGAAAAAATAGTCATTCTCTACAGATGACATGATGGTATACTTAGAGAACCATAAAAAATCATCTGTACAAATACTTGAAACAATTTAGCACCTTTAACAAAATACAACACATAAAACAAACCCACAAAAATCCTCAGCATTTCTACATATAACTAACAAGATACAGCAGCAAGAGTTAGAAAAAGAAATCCCATTTAAAATAACATCAGGTAATATAAAAGTTATGCAAATCTACCTGCTTAAAGGATACTAAGAAACTCTATGAAAATAACTGTAAAACATTTTTCACACACATAAAATCAGGTCTAAATAACTGGGAAAATATCAAATACTCATGGATAGGCGGAGCTAATATAATAAAAATGACAATTCTACCTAAATTAAAATATTTATTTAGTTCCATACCAATTAAAGTTTCAAAAAGTACCTTAGTGGATTAGAAAAAAATGTAATTAAATTCATATGGAGAAACATTAGGAATATCAAGGAATTTAATGGAAAATATGTAAAAGAAAGCAGCTTAGCCTTAACAGATCTAAAATCATAATATAAATCATCAGTCATCAATACTCTGTGGTACTGACTAAGAAATAGAGGGGTGGATCAGTGGAATAGATTAGGTGCAAAAAGAGACAGCAGAAAATTATCATAGTAATCCACTGTTTGATAAATCTAAGGAGTCCATCTTAGGGGATAAGAACTCACTCTATATGAAATCTACTGGAAAAACCAGAAGATAGTATAGCAGAAACTAGGATTAGACCAACATTTCACACTCTATACAAAGATGGGATCAAAATGTGTACAGGAGAGGCAGCTAGGTGGCATAGTGGATAAAGCACCGGTCTTGGAGTCAGGAGTACCTGGGTTCAAATCTGGTCTCAGACACTTAATAATAACCTAGCTGTGTGGCCTTGGGCAAGCTACTTAACCCCATTTGCCTTGCAAAATCCTAAAAAAAATTGTGCAGGATTTAGACAAAAAAGACAATATTATAAGCAAATTAGGAGAACAAGTAATAGTTTACCTGTGGAATTTATGAAAAGGGGAGCAAATCATGAATAAGTAAGAGATTGAGAACATTATAAAAACAAATTAGGTAATTTTGACTATGTTAAATTAAAAGAACTTTTGCTTAAATAAAGCCACTCTAACAACTTCCAAAGAAATGTGGTAAATTGGGCAATAAACATTACAAGTAGTGTTTCTGATAAAGGCTCCATTTCTAAAATATATGGAGAACTGAGTTAAATTTATTTTTTAAAAAAAGCAAGTCATTCCCCTATTGACAAATGGTCAAAGGATGTACAAAGGCAATTTTCAGATGAGGAAATCAAAGCTCTCTATAGTCATATGAAAAATTGATCTAAATCATTATTGAGTAGAGAAATAAAAACTAAAGCATCTCTGAAGTATCACCTCATACCTCTCAGATTGGTCAATTTGTGAACAGAAAGGGTAATGATCAATGCTGGAGGGCATGTGGGAAGTATGAGACAGGGATTCATTATTGGTGTACCTCTGAATTGATCCAGACTTTCTGGAGAGATATTTGGAATTATGCCCAAAGGACAATAAAAATGTGCATATTTTTTTGATACAGCAATACCAAAACGGGGTCTGTATCCTGAACAGAAAATGAAAAAGGGCAAAAAGTCCACAGAGACAAAAATATTTACAACAGCTGTGTTTGTAGTGGCAAAGAATTGGAAATCTAGCATCCATACATCAACTGGTGAAACACTACAAATTGTGTTGTATGTATACATATCCATCATTATTATTCTACTAGAAATCAGGAGGGAAGGGACTTCAGGGAAACCTGGAAAAACTTGCATGAATTGATGCTGAGTGAGATGAGAAGAAACAGAAGAGCATTTTAAGCAGTTTTTTTCCTTTTCTCTTTTTCCATTTGAGTCTCCTGTTTGAAGTTCAAATTTCCTATTTAACTCTGATCTTTTCATCAGACAAGTTCTATTTTTAAAATGTCCATCTTTTCCCCTTGAACAGAAGGTTCAATTTGGCCAGTGAATTCTTAGCTGTATTCCAAGCTTCCTTGGTTTTTGGAATATCATATTCCAGGTCTTTCAATCCCTTAATATTGATGCAGCCAGGTCCTGTGCAACCTGTACTGTGATTCTTTGGTATATAAATTGCTTCTTTCTGGCTACTTGCAGAATTTTCACTTTTATTTGATAGTTATGGAGTTTGACCTCCATACTGTTTGGTGTTTTCATTTTGAGATCCCTTTCAGGAGGTGATCAATGTATTCTTTTAATAAATAATTTGTCCTCTGTTCCATGATATCTGGCAATTATCCTTCACTGTCTCTTTGTCTCTTGAAGTATGGAGCCCAGGGTTTTTTCCTACTCAGTGTTTTGCAGAAGCCCAATGATTATTAAATTTTCCCTCCTGGATCTATTTTCTAGGTCAATTGTTTTGCCAATGAGGCATTTTTTTTTATTTTCTACTATGTTTTTATTTCTTTTGGTTTTGTTTAACAGATACTTCTTGTCTCATGAAGTCATTAGTTTCCATAGATCCCAAACTTTTTTTAGAGAATAATTTTCTTCATTTACTATTTGATACTACTTTTCTAATTGGTCAATTCTGTTTTTGCAGTTTTCCATTTTCCCAATTATGTTTTTGAGAGAATTATTTTCTTTTTGTATTTTTGTCCAATTGCATTTTTATTTTCTTGTTGCAAGATGAAAATTTTCTCTTGCAGAGTGTTAATTTTCTCTTCCCAATTTTTAGAATTGATTTTAAACACCTTCCTGATTTCTTCTAAGAAGTCTTTTGGGCCTGGAGACCAATTCATATTCTCCTCTGATGTTCTAGTTCTCTCTGACTTAGGATCTTTGTTATGTTCAATGGACCCTGCTTTCTACTGGCCTTTCTTCATTTTCCTAGCATCTTGTCTTGGGGGAGGGACTGCTGGTTCACAGACCTTTGGTGTTGAGATCCCTATAGGCTTTGTTCATTGGGCTCAGTAATTCTAAGTGGACTGACCTTTAGGATGCTAGATCTGTGACCTTGATTAGTGTCCCTCTCCCATCCTGGTGGGGGGAGGGTTGGACATCAGGATCTGGGTTATCCAGGAAGAATGTGAGTTGGGCCCTTAGGCTATATAGTTAATTTACTTAATTCTCAATGAGCACTGGGGGAGATCTGTAGCTCATACCTGAGCCTGAGGGAGGGTCAAGGGGAGGCAGTTACTATGTTTGTTCTGGGAAGAGTCACTTTCTCTCACAGGAATGGGGGGCATTCAACTAGAAACAGGGGGTCTTTGCTGAAAACACAGGGACTAGATGCCCTGGTCTTCCAGAATAGTGAAGCTGATGAGATTACTGCCTAGTAGGCATGCTGGACCCTTCCCACCCCAAACAGTAAAAATTTTAGTGTTGGGTCTCACACTGCCACAATGCACACGGAGAATGCTTCTGTTGCTGTTCTCTGGTTAGATCCAGTGCCTAACGTGACAGTCCCTGAACTGGCTCTCTGCTCTCTGCCCCCAAGTTGCCCATCCTCCCTTGAGACAGAATTTGTTTTTGGATGTTCTTTTCCTAGGTATTTTCCTCTGGGTTTTGTACATCCAAAATCTGTTAAGAGTCTTGGTTAATGTTATTTCTGAGGAAAAGACAGGAGGACTTCAAATAGTTCTTGGCTCTTCTCCGCCATCTTCACTGGAAGTCTCTACTGTGTACTACTTACTAAAGGAGATACATGAGTGCTTGAGGGGCTTCTGTTACAGTCTTATTGATAAGGACCTCAGTTTCAACTTTATGAACTTGTTTCTTTGAAGCATTTCTATCTTATTCACTCCCATGATGATAGCCTTTACTTAAACTTCTTTTTTGTTTCTTTTCTGCTATCTTCAGATTTTGCTATTTTTATTAACTTACTTTGGACTACTTATTGTATTTTCTTTTGTTTTTGTGGATTTTTTTTTTACAAGGCAATGGGATTAAGTGATTTGATTTGTCCAAGGTCACACAACTAGATGATTATAATTGTTTGAGGCTGGATTTGAACTCAGGTTCTCCTGACTACAGAACTGATGCTCTATCCACTGTGCCACCTAGTTACCCCTAATTATTATATTTTCAATTGAATCTTTTTTTTTTAGGTTTTTGCTAGGCAATGGGGTTAAGTGGCTTGCCCAAGGCCACACAGCTAGGTAATTATTAAATGTCTGAGATTGGATTTGAACCCAGGTACTCCTGGCTCCAGGGATGGTGTTTTATCCACTTCAGCATATAGCTGCCCCCCCAATCGAATATTTTAAATCCATAATAATTATTTTAGAATATATCATAATCAGTGTGATAAATTTAGGTCTATTAAGAGCCATTAGTCAATCTTTTTTAAAACATGGCCAATGAAAGATTTAAGCAATGGGTTCTCTTGTTTTTCAGGGGAACCCCCCCCACAAAATAGTCTTTAAAATAGTCTTTTAATGTGACATATAGTTACTAATTTTAGTTTTAAGTATATGATATACATATATGCATATACATATATATTCAATATCACTTTGTATATAAATTTATTTCCCCTTTCAGCTTCAGATCCAACAACATTTCATGAAGGAAACATTAGATAAGAATGTTTCCTACAAATGTGAGAGGAAAAAAAATCATATTTTGAAAAAAAATATGTTTTTTTATCAGTTTATCTGTTTTTAACTTTTTCTACCCTTCTGTATTTTGATAAATGATCACAAAGACAGTTTTTAATATAAATTAATTTATTCTTACAACTACATGAAAATATATTTTCAATATTCATTTTTTGCAAGATGTTGTTTCACATTTTTTTTCCTGCCTCCCTTCTCTCCCCTTTCCTTTGTCAGTAAAAATGTGAAATATTATGTGCGTTTGTGTATACATACATACACAGATACACACACACATAAATATATGTATACAAGTATGTATGGAACATGGTAAAGCATATTTCCACATTTATATTTTGTCCTTCATTATCAAAGAAGACCATGACACCAGTTAAGTGATGCCATGACAAGCACATTAATTGTATTTGAGTGAGGGAGTGCTGTACAAAGTCACTCACTTACTCCTCTAGAGACATCTGGATCCAGTGACCAGAAATGAATTAGGATGAGTGGAGATGACCCTGAATGTGAGACAATTAGGATTAACTGATTTGCCTAATGTCATATAGCTGGTTATCTAGCTGCCCTTTATCATATCAGTCATATTGTGAAAGAATTAGAACAAAATGGGAAAAACCCATGAGCAGACAAAAAGCATGAAATATAAAAACAAATTTTAAACCCGGTAAATGGTCTGCATTCAAACTCCATAGATCTTTCTCTGGATGTGGATGGTATTTTTTCAACACAATTTCTTACAGTTTTCTTTGATTATTGTCCTCCTGGGGAGAGCTAAGTCTATTCAAGTTAATCATCATACAATGTAGTTATTAATGTGTACAAAGTAATCATTTTTCTGCTCACTTCATTCAACATCCATGCAAGTCTTTACAGGCTTCCATAATTTGTGCAGTCATTCCCCAATTTAAGGGTATCCTTTCAGTGTCCATGTCCTTGTCAGTACAAATAGAGCAACTAGAAATATTTTTATATGTGTAGCATTTTTGAGGATTTGTTTGTGATACAGACTTAGGAGTTATATATATATATATATATATATATACACACACATGCATACATACATTTGGGCACCAACTGTCTCCCCTTTAAGGAGATATTATTTTTAAATCATTCTATCAGAGTCATGGATGAGTGTCCATGAGTGTCCATCACTTCTAGCTAAGTATGTTCTCTCTCTCTCTAACAATTAATGATAGTCATGAGAATCTTTGTCCCAGGTGGGGAAATAGCCAGTTTCATCTTATTGGATAGCAGTTTTTTTCTTTACCGTTTTTTAAACCATTTCATGTCTCTCTTGAGTCTCCTATTTGATATCCAAATTTTCTATTTAGCTCTGTTCTTTTCATCAGAAAAAGTTGAAAATCTTGTATTTCATTAAATGTCAATCTTTTCCCCTGGAAGAGAAGGCTCAGTTTCTCTGGGTATTAGATTCTTGGCTGCATTCCAAGCTCCCTTGCTCTTCAGAATATCTCATTCCAGGACCTTTAATTTCTTAATGTTGATGCAACCAGATCCTTTTTAGTACTTACTGTGGCTCCTTTGTATCTAAATTGTTTCTTTATGGCTGCTTGCAGGATTTTCTCTTTTATCTGATAGTTCTGGAATTTGGCCACAATATTCCTTGGTGTTTTCATTTTGGGATCCAATATTTCAATGGCTTTTTTGCCCTCTGATTCCATGATATGTGGGCAGTTTTACATTACTAAATCTTATAATATTAAGTCCAGGGTTTTTTGTTTTTTTTTTGTTTTTTGTCTTCAATGTTTTCAGGAAGCCCAATGACTCTTAGGTTGTCTCTCCTGGTTCTATTCTTGAGGTCAGTGGTTTTGCAAGTCAGGTATTTTATATTTTCTTATTTTTTTTTCAATTTTTTGCTTTGCTTAGCAGATTCTTGTTATTTTCCACATATTCCATTCTTATTTTTTAGGAAATAATTTTCTTCATTTATCTTTTGCAACTCCTTTTCCAATTGGTCAATCCTATTTTTGAAGGTTTCCATTTGCCACATTGAGGTTCTGAGAGAATTATTTTCTTTCTGATTTCCTCTTGATAGACCACAACTGCACATACAATTCTAATTTCAAATAAAAAACTCAAGGGATGCATACCAAAGTAAAAAGAAAAGAAAAATGGATTTTTAAAACAAAATTTACATGCCTATACAAGAAGATGATACTTGCAACTTTGAGGGGATAGTTAAGATAGTTAAGATACTTATATGCTAAAGACTGGAACAGAATATTATGCTGCAGTTGAACTAAAAAAAATGTAAGGATAGCAATCTTGATTTTATTCAAAGCAAAAGCAAAAATAGAGCTAATTGAGTTAAATAAAGAAACTACATCTGGCTAAAGTTACTATAGACAATGAAGTAAAATCAACCATAAACATACATGAAATTGTACTGCATTTAAATTCACAGAGAAGAAGGTAAATGAGTTACAGGATTAAACTGACAGCAAATCTGGAGTGTAACAGAATTAGATAAATATAACCACAAAACACAAAGCAAAATTTAATGAGGTAAATATTATAGACCTCTGAAGAAAATAAATGGTGTTAGAAAGTAATATACCTTTTTCTCAAAGGTACATGCCATCCACACAAAAGTTTACCTTATTCTATGGCATAAAATCATCACAATCAAATGCAGAATGACAGTGTTATTAAGTTCATCCTTTTCAGATGGTGCCAACAAAATAAAATGTAAAAAAAGAGTCATGGAAGACAGATTCAAAATTAATTTTAAACTAAATAATTCAATTCAAAAGAATGAAGGGGTCAGGTGGAGTCAAGATTGCCCAGTAAGAACTCACCTGAGCTCTCCCCCAAATTCTTCCAGATACATTTAAGTAATGACTCTAGAGTGTTAGATCCCACAACATACAGAGACAATTTTTCAGACAAAGAAAATTTAGAAGTTTGGTATGAATGGTCTATTGTACCAAGGTGGGAGCTGAATGAAATCTAGCACAACAAGCCTGGTCCAAGCAAACCAAACACGAGCATCAGGGAGAATGAATCAGCGACAGTAGTGATGGTTTCTAGACCTCTCACCCAGAGATGCCAAGGAAAAGTGTGTCACACTTGGGTGAGAGTAGAGCATGGTTCAACATAGGCAGCACCAATATTGTCTTAGTCCCAGTAAACATGAAACATTCATTGGCAGACAGTGAATCAGCACAAATTGTCAGAAGGAGGGTACAGGAGTGCCAGTGCTAGCATAACTCTCTTGTTTTTTCCATACTTGCATCTAGATCTCAGTCCTGGGATGGCAGTCCAAGAGAAAAGAGGAGCAGACCATAAGGCAGAGAGGATATTTTTCACAAATCAAGACTAGGAAGGAGGGCTTGTAGTCATTCAAAGATTGTAGGATGTACCAGCTTAGAAGAACTGAAAACTTACAGTTTAGTGGAAGTATCTCTGAAAACAATTGCTTAAAACCCCATATGTTTGGGGCAGTGTGCCTTCACTTAACAAATTGCTAAACAGAATCATACTTTAATACTATAAAAAAATCAAGTCATACATTGGAAAAATGAGCAAACAACAGAAAAAATAGGAATTTACTATGATCACACTCTCAGAAGATAGCAAAGTTAAAGTTCCTCTATCCAAAGCCTACAAGAAAAATAAGAATTGGTCTCAGACCATGTGAGAGTTCAAAAAGAATTTTCAAAATCAAGTAAAAAAAAGTAGAAGAAAAATTTGGGAAGAGAAATGAGAGTGATAGAAAAAACTCATGAAAAATGAGGCAATATCTTATGGAAATGTGCAAAATACTGAATAAAATAGGATCTAAGAAAGCAGCCTAGATCAAGTGGAAAAAAAAGAAGTCCAAAAAAAGTAAAAAAAAGAGGAAATTGCTTTAAAAGTTATAATTGGTCAAATGGAAAAAGAGACAAAAAACCACTAATGGAAGTAATACCTTAAAAATTAAATTGAGCAAATGTAGGCTATTGTCCTTATGAGAAATCAAGAAGCAATAGAATAAAAAATATTGAAGTCAATGTGAAATATCTCAATGGAAAAAGAACTCACCTCTTTAATAGATCCAGAAGATATCATTTAAAAATTATTTGACTATCTGAAAGTCATGGGGGAAAATTCTAGACATGATTTTTCAAGCAACAATGCAGGAAAATTACCCTGATATTACTAGAAGGTAAAATCAAAATTGAAAGAATGTCCTGATCATCTCCTGAAGTAGATACCAAAATGTAAACTTCCAGGAATACTACAGACAAATCCATAGCTCCCAGATCAAGAGGAAACAAATCTTACAAGCAGGGAGAAAGAAAAATTTCAAACATCATGGAGTCAAAGTCAGGATCACAGAAGATTTAGCAGCTTCCACATTAATGGATCCTAGGGCTTGAGATTCTAAAAGGCAAAAGAGCTAGTAGTATTACAAGAACACCACTGAGCAAAACTGAGCATATTCTTTTCATAGATAAAGAGGTACAAAGAGAAACTTCAAACTTTCCTAATGCAAATATAAGAATTGAACAGAACTTTTGACTTTTAAGTACATGATTCAAAGGATCAAATAAGAAAGGGATAACATAAAGGATTTGATGAGGCTGAATTCTTTATGTTCCTTCATGAGAAGATAATACTGGTAACTCATAAAAAATTTCTCATTATTAGGTCAGTTACAGGGAGACCGTGGGCACAGGTGTGAGTTGCTTATGAAGAGACATGTGGAATGAGGAAGGGTCAAGAAAAAGGTTTTATAGAGGAGGGGGAAGTGAAGTGAAATGATTAAACTTTGCTTTCATCAGATTGACTCAAAGAAGGAACATGAACACTCAATTGATTGAGTGAAGTGAGTTGAATCACAAGAACATTATACACATTGTCTGTAACATTTTATTATGATTGTGATAGAATTAACTCTTTTCAGCAATTCAGTAATCAAACACAACTCTGCAAGGCTTGTGATGGAAAGTGCCAGCCACATTCATCAAAAAAGAACTTTAGAGTCTCAATGTAAATTAAATTATACTATTTTTACGTTTTTATTCTATTTTTTCTTTCTCTTTGATTTTTATCTTTTATCCTAATTTTTCTTTCAGAACATGATAAATATGGAAATATGTTTAACATTATTGATCATGGACACCCTAAAAATAACTTGCTCTTATTTTAGATATATAATATTTTCCAAGTTTTGTAAGGGACAATGGAGGGATCAGAAAAGTGAGTGGTAGGTAATGTGACAATCCTTTCCCATCACTGTGAATCTTTTGTTTGGTTCCTCATGGTGGGTCTTCATCCTAAGTTTTGTTTTGTTATTTTTTGCTTTTCTTTTCCCAATCATAAATCTTAAAGTTAATACTAGAGTCTATTTACTGGTATTAACTTAAATAGATAAGCCTGGGGATTTACCTCCATCAAAGCAGCAGTCTCAACAGATAAGGGAGCAAAACATAGGACATCTACTTAGTCATGTTAATAGTAGTTGGGGTTCTGAACCAAAATGGCAAGGATGATTTTGTGATTGTCGATGATTTGCATTAATTATATGAACTTTTCTGATAATTATTTAACATTCAGATTTGAATTGGTTTATGAAAACACAGGCCTTAGCAAGTGACTTTTTTACATAGAATTCATGTAAAGCATATATTTCATGTCCTTATATAAAGTTTTTTATTGAATACTTTGAATAAATATTTTTTAATAGGGAAACAAACTAATGAAAGGTGAAGTGGCTTGCTCAAGTTCACAATAACTGTGTCAGTAATTCTTCTCAATCCTCTGACTTTAGATTTAGTATTATACTATAAAATTGTCTTCCTTTTAGCTGTCTAATTCCTTTATTCACTTTTTAAAATTAATTGTATTTATTTTCATCCACATACATATTTCCAAGTTAAAAAATTTCCTTCCACCATCCCTTCAAACCCCACCCCCTTCTGCAAGGAATAATGAGGTTAGCATTTTGCATACATGTTTTGATGAATATGCTTACAAATTAGTAATTTTTAGCATGAGGAATTAGGATTAAGGGAAAGAGTCACATGTGATATAATTTTTATACATTGCTCATCATATTCAGAAGGCTTGTCTTTATTCACTTTCAAAACATTCATGGGTTTAAAATTGCCTGGGGCCTTACCAAGCATTAAGGCTAATATTTGAATCTTACATAAGTAAATCAAGACTTAGAACTATGAAATTACCTGGTCAATATTACATAATTTACTTGTAGTAGAACTGAGGAGATTATAAGCATTATTTGTATATCATGATACTTATAGTTATACTTTTTTAATCATAGCTTATTTTTTATAGTTAATGCAAAAACAATTTAAACATTTTTGTTTTAAATTAAATTTCCCTTTCCCTGAGATTGTAAAAAAATGATAGTTAGATAAGTGCAATCTTGTAAAACATTCTCATCTTAAGTGATTTTTGTTGGAAAAAAAACCAGGAAAAAAAAGAAAGGAAAGTGAAAAATAGTATATTTCAATCTGTATTTAGATGACATCAGGTCTTTTTCTGAAAGTGGAGACCATTTTTGCTCATGAGTACTTTTATATTATTTTGAAACATTGAATTGTAAGATTAATTTTTAATCAACAGTATTGCTGTTTCAATGTCCAAGTTTCTCATAGTTTTCTTCACTTATTTCTTTATCAAGTCAGGAAATTCTTTCCAATTTTTTTCTAAAATCCTTTTTTTCAAAAATCCTTTTGCTTTTCATTTTTTAACTTTATTTATTTATTTATTTATTTATTTATTTAATTTATATTTCATTTTCTCTGCTTAAAAATAAAAACAATTTCAAACTTTAGTTTTTAAAACATTTAAGTTCCAAATTCTCTCTCTTCCTCCTTCTTCAGCTCCCCACAATGAGAAAGCAAGTAATTTGGTGTTAGTTTATAAATATGAAGTCATGCAAAAAATTTCCATTATAGCCATATTATGAAAGAAAAAGACTTTTTGCCCCCCAAAAGTATTCAGACTACATGTGCTCTTTTTTTGGGAGTGGAAAGCACTCTTCATCCTAAGCCAGTCATTCAGAGTTGATCATCCTTCATTATTGCCTAAATTTGTAAATCTGTACAAATGTTTTCTTAAATCAAGTTCATTTTTTGACACAAAATAGTATTTCATCATAATTACATGCCATAATTAGTTCAGCTATTCCAACTGAAGGTAATCCCTCAATTTCCATTTCCTTGCCCCAAGAGTTGATATATATATATATATATATATATATATATATATATATATATATATATATAATTTCCTAATACACATTGGTCCTTTACCTTTTAATATTTTTAGAATACAGACCTAGTAGTGACATTGTGAGGTCAAAGTTTTATGTCCTTTTAAAGCCCCTAGGGAATAGTTAAAAATTGCTCTACAAAATCCTTGAATCATTTTACAACCCCAAAGACAGTACATTAATATTTACTTTTTCCTAAATCAGTTTCAATATCTGGCATTTTTCTTTTCTGTCTTATAAGCCATATAAAAAGAATAAGATAGTATCTCAGAATTATTGCACTTTTAATATGACAACATATGACTTGTTAACCTCATCTAAAAATCGTTCATATTGTTTATTTATCAATTTGACAATGATTCTTATTTTTATAAATTTGACTCAAATTATGTTTGAGAAATGAGGCATTTATTATAGAAGCTTGCTTCATTTTTGCCTTATATAAACAATTCCTAACTGTATTTCTCTACATTCTATTCCCCCACTCCCACTTATTCAATTTTCTTTCTACTTCACCTTCTTGCTCCTCAAATATTTTGTTTACTAGGCCTTCCATCAATCTGCAATCTTTTCCTTCCCCACTTACTCTTTTCCTCTTATTTTATTATGCCCCTACTCTCTTGTTGGATAAGATAGATTTCTATAATCAACTGGGTTGCTTTGAGTAACTCTGATAAAAGTAAGATTTACTCATTCATTTCTCAACACTCACTTCTTCCATTCTACAAAAGTTATTCTTCTCTTATTTATGTGAGATAATTTAAGCTACTCTATCTCCATCTTTCTCTTTCTTCTGACACATATCTCTTCCATCTCTTATTTTAATTTTTAAGTTATTTTAAAATTTACATTTTTAGATTAGCATTGGTTTAGATATCCCTTCATGTTCAACATACACTTGTGCTCTCTAACTATATATTCCTAATTTTCCTGATGAGAAAGTTCATATGAGTTATCAGTATCATCTTTCCCTGTAACAATATAAACAGCTTAACATCTTTTAAGCCCTTTATGATTTCCCTGTCTTGTTTATGTTTTTATGCTTCAAATGGGTCTGATATTTAAAACTCAGATCTTTTTGTTCTCCTCTAGTCTTTTCATCAGGAAAGATTGAAGGTCCTCTATTTCATTAAATTTCCATATTTCCCCCCTGAAAATGTATGTGTAATTTTGCTGGATATGTGATGTTTGTTTGTAGTATAATCTCTTTTGCCTTCCAAAATATATTCCAAATCTATGGACCTTAACTATAGCAGTAATGAAAGCTTGTGTGATAATGACTGTGGCCCTATGATAATTTGATGGTTTTTTTCTTTCTCACTGCTTTCAATATTTTCTTCTTGACCTAGGAGCTCTTTAACTTAGCTATGAATTTCTAGGAATTTTCATTTTGGGATTGCTTTCAGGAGATAATCAGTGCATTCTTTCTACTTCTATTTTACCCTCTGCTTCTCGAATATCAGGGCTGTTTTTCTTCCTAATTACTTGAATGATGAGTTTTAGGCTATTCTTCTGATCATGGATTTTAGGTCATCCAATAGTTTTTAAGTTATCTCTAAATTTATTTAATAGATCAGCTGCTTTTATAATAAATGATATATTTCACATTGTATTCTACTTTTTCATTCTTTTGATTTTGTCCTATTGTTTCTTTATTTCTCTTAAAGTCATTAGCTTCCATCTGCCCAATTCTAATTTTTAATGAATTATTTTCTTCATTAAGCTTTTGTACCTCATCCATTTATTTAATTCTATTTTTTAAGGAGTTATTTTCTTTAGTGAGTTTTTGTAACTCTTTTCCAATTTGACCGATTTTTCTTTTTAAGTCATTCTTCTCCTCATTGGCTTTTTCTACGTCTTTTATCATTTGACCAAGTCTGTTTTTTAATGTTATTTTTTCATTTTTTTGTTTCCCTTTTACCAAGTTGCTAAATTCTTTTTCATTGCTTTCTTTTATCATTCTCATTTCTGCTCCCAATTTTTCCTCTTCCTCTCTTACTTGATTTTGAATATCCTTTTTGAGCTCTATCATGGCCTGAAACCAATTCACATTTTTCTTGGAGACTTAAGATAGAGGAATGTGTTCCTAAGGTCAGCTTTTATTTATTTATTTGCTCTTGTTTGCTCATTTTTTAGTCTATTACTTGTTTTTAACTCTTTTTAAAACTAGGCTTCCACTCCAGGTAGAGAGAGTGTTGTCCCAGAATTCTGGAGTTTTGTGCTACCATTTTCAGAGATACTTCTAAGAGTTTCCAAGTTTTCAATTATTCCAAGGTGGTATTATATAAGGAGAGATGTTTACTATTCTCTTGATCTGGAGTCTGTGATTGACAACAAATATTATTTTGTACCCTGGAACTGTGTGGTGGATTCCTGCTCCCCTGCAGTGACAAGCTCTTGTGTGCTACTGCTCCTCTTCTTCCAGAACTGAGATCCAGAACTCTGACTAAGATCCAAGTATAGGTGAAACAACAGACTCCTGCCTCAATGCTAGCAAAGAGACCCAGCTTAATCTCCTTCAGAATTCCTTCCTGTGGCTGGACTGACAACTCAGGGAGTAACTCCTGCATCTGTTGAATTGTATCTCCCAAGGCCTTCTAATAGTTTTTGGCACAGGGACTGTCCTGTCATGACCTGAACTGGACTGGACCTCACTTTCATAATTGTGTGACAGACTCTCCCTCCTGATCTTCTAAGTTTCTTTGCCATCTCTATGGTAAGAGTTCTATATATCACCACTGGTGCTACTGATTCAGTTGCCTTACTGACTGTGCCTGGATTGTGGGCTACCAGTTTGCACTGGCATGGCCTTTGTTGCACTGTGGTACTCACCCTTATGCAAAAGTCATTCCCTGCCTATATTTTAAGTTGTTTTGTGCTTGATAATTGTATTACTCCATCTTTTTGTGGGTTCTGCCAATCTAGAATTTGTTTATAGTTATTGTTTAAAGGTATTTGGAGGGGTTTTCAGAAGAACTTGGATGAATTCCTATCTTTACTCTGCCATCTTGGCTCCATCTCCCTTGCTTGTCATTTTTTATCACAAAATAATATGCAAATGCAATTATAGAGTCTAACCTGTTCACCAATTCTCTAGTTGATTTGCAACTCTTCACTATTGAAAAAAAGAGTTACTATAAATATTTTTGTGCAAAAAAGATTTTCTTTACCTATTTTCTTATATAGAGTCTTAGGAGTGTAGTTCCAAACTGCCCTCCAATGGAGTTCACTAAGATAGTATTAATGTTTTAGTTTTCTCACATTTCTTCTAACATTTACCATTTTCCTTTTCTATATTTAATGGTATTTTTTGAGGTAAGTAGGTTGAAATTTCTGTGTTAAAAAGGTTCACTGTTTTCTATTTTGATCATGCTTTCTTCTATTATATGTGTGAAAAACTTTGTCATAAAATATATAGTAAATAAAATGAATTCAAAGTTTTGATTCCTTTTCTGCAATTTTCTTTTCCATAAATCAGGAATAGCATCTAAGACCTTTTCTAACTCTTCCAACTAAGAACTTTTACAGCTTCAATTCAGAGTTGGAGAGTTGGAAAGCTGGAAAGCACAAAATTTCATGTGTGACTAATATAAATATTCAAATTAAATTTTTGCTACTAACTACTCTTTTAATTTGAGATTGAATCATTGTTATATTTCACCATCTTAATAAGATCAATGAATTTAATTACATCATGTTTCAGTGATCTTGAGAAATGTATTTATTTTTTTATATTTTGCTTTTTCACCTGACAAAGTAATATTGACAGGAACCAAGGACTTGCCTTGAACAATTAGAAATATGTCATTCAATATAAAATCAATTTCTTAGTCATTTGTTTATATAAAAATGTATTAATTGATTATTTTATTACAATATTCTGGTTAAATTTAGCGTATTAAAATTGAAGTAATATAGTTTCCAAAATCCTGACTTTTTTGAATAACACAGATTTTTCCAACAACATTAGATCAGTTGTTAAAATATGACTTAGCCAAGATCCAAAACTGATCTTGAAGGATAAGATAGGGAATTGAATCTAATAAGGTAAAATTGAATTCAGCATACATTCATTAGGCATTTATAGTATACAAGAAAGGGAGACCTGTGCAGGAGCTAATTCATGACTTCACTGATTTTATATTCCAGTAAGCCACAACATGTAGTTACATATACATAATATCAGGAAATCCTTGAGCTGGAGAGAATAATCACATTGTCGATTTCAGTCAATATTTCTTTTTCAAAAAAAAAAATTCCAGATACTTATTAATTACTTGCAGTTGAATAACAGTAAGAGATATGACCCCTGCCATGTCCCCAAAACTATTTTTCATATAAAATAGAATAGTACATCAACAAAAATAACCAACTCCCAAACGTGTGATACATTCATAGGGTATTGTAAAAGCTTAAACTAAAGAGAGAGATCTTATTTTAGAATAGATTTGTCTTATTTTAAGTCCTTGTGAATTAAAAATAAAATAACCCAGTGAAGTTTTTTCTTGAAGATTTTCTTTTTTCTTTAATTATTTTTTATTTTATACAAGTGATTTTTTATACATTACTAAAATATTCTTGTTTAAGAGTAAGCATAATACTCCCTCCCATCAAAAAATATGGCACCTCATGAGAAATAAAGTAAAAGAGAGAGAAAAATAATGTACTTCTGTCAGTGTTCTGACACTACTAGCTCTGTCTCAGGTGGATCACATTCTTTATGATAAGTCCATCACAAAAGCTGCTTCCATATTATTCCACCATTGCTGCTGCTGATCACAACTCCCTCCATTCATACCTCCCCACTACCATATACTATATTTTCTCTCTCCTTTCACTCTGTCTCTATTCTAAAATATGCTGTAGGGTAGCTGAGTGGCAGAGAACTGAGCACCGGCCCTGGAGCCAAGAGGACCTGAGCCCACATACCACTCCTGAGGCCAAGCAACCACCTGGCCCCATGGTCCCATTCAGGCTACCCAATCCCAGCCCCTTGCAAGAAGTAAAAAACAAAATGTGTTATATCTGACCACTCTCCCCCAGGATCCACCTTCTCCTCCATCACCAAATCTCCCCCTTCCCCCTTTCCCCCTTCTCTCTTTTTTGCTCTAGATGTCTATACCCCATTGAGTGTATATGCTATTTCCTCTCCAAGTTACCTCTGATGAGAGTGAAGGTTCCCTCATTTCCCCTTGCCTTCCCCCTTTCCATATCATTTCGATAGCTCATTGCAATAAAAATATATCTTTTATATGAAATATCTTAGCTTATTCCACCTTTCCTTTCTCTAACTCCCAGTACATTTCCCTTTTAGCCATTGACTACATTTTTACAATATATTATGTCTTCAAATTCACCTGTCTGCTGTGTTTCATCTAGATAATATCCTTCTACTTACTCTATTAAATGAGAGGTTTCATACAAGCATTATCAGGATCATTTTTCTATGCAGGAATACATGCAATTCATCTTCATTAGGTCCCTCATATTTTACCCTTCTCCTCCACTCTCTATGCTTCACCTGAGTCCTGTATTTGAAAGTCAAACTTTCTCTTCAGCTCTCATTGTTTCAATAGGAACAAATGAAATTCCCCTGGTTCATTGAAAGTCCATCTTTTCCCCTAGAAGAGGATGTTCAGTTTTGCTGGGTAGCTGATTCACGGTTTTATTCCAAGTTCTTTTGCCTTCCACAATATTCTATTCCAAGCCCTATTAAGCCATTAATGTAGTTGCTGCTAAGTCCTGTGTGAGTCTGACTGCAGCTCCATGATATTGGAATTGTGTCCTTCTGGCTGCTTGTAATGTATTCTATTTGACTTGGGAGTTCTGAAATTTGGCTATAGTATTAGTGGGGGTTGTTTTGGGGTGGTTTTTTTTGGATCTCTTTCCAGAGAAGATTGGTGGATTCTCTCAATTTCTATTTTGTACTCTGCTTCTAGGATATCTGGGCAATTTTTCTGTAAGAATTCTTTAAAAATGAAATCAAGGCTTTGTTCCTGATCATGATTTTCAGGCAACCCAATAATTTTTAAATTATCTTTTCTGAATTTGTTTTCCAGATCAGTTTTTTCAGTCTTCTCCTGGAGGCTGATGTTTCTTTGCCACTCTAACCCCATGGAACTGAGCCTTTCCACTATTTTCCAGGTTACCTTGGTCTAGAGAATTGCGTAACTGGATCTTTCTTTGGGTTTTGTCTCTCAAAAATTTAGTTACAGTCATAATTTTAAGATTTTTGAAATATTATCAAGAGAAAACCTAGGAGAGGCTCTTATCCTGTCACCATCTTGGCTCCACCCCTAAGATTTTCTTCATATGACATTTGTCTCTTGATGATGGTGATTGAGGAAGGACAAGAAGGAAAAAATAAGGTGGTGACATCTCTTGCCATTGGCTTCTGTTCCAGTAAATAATTCAATGGCAATTTATCACTTCTTTTGATACTTGTATGGTTAGAGACATAAATAAAATCTTACATTGCAGTTCAAAAATATCAATAGCCAAAAGCAAAAAGAAAAACTGGGAAGGACATAAGTAGCTTGCATTTCAAACAAAAATGATCTGAGACATTAAAGAATTGCAGGTTCAAATAAAATTATTATATTATATTAACTAAAAATCAATTTGATCTTAGAGTGTAGTAAGATAAATTTTGCAATTAAAACTGGTGATACTTCTCTACTGTGCTTTGGCTAGAATAGAACTGGAAAAGAGTGTTCAAGTTTTGTTTTGAGAAATTTAGTAAGACATTAACAAGCTAGAGAATATTAAACTTGAGAGTACCCAAGTCAATGTTAATTGGATAGTAAAAATTCTCAAGTCATAAAAGAATTTTTTTGAAGGAACTGGATATAATTTCACATTTGAGGAGGAGAATCAGGAGAAAAATGATAATTATCTTCTACTATTCATTTGTTTTCTTGATAATATGGAGTAGAGGTTTTTTTCAGTTACTTTGAATTAGATTGAAGGAGTGGATTCAGTGACTAACAAAGTCAATGATGGTAAGTCAAAAATAATGTAATCATTCTAATAATTCAATCATCCCAAAAATAAAATTGTATTTCCTAGTTATTATTAGTAGGGATCCTCTCATTGAATATCTTTCAGCAGAAACTGAATGGCCACTTTGCCAAGTTATTGCTTGCTATGTTATTCCTTGGTCTTTTTTTTTTTTTTAGGCTCTGCCATTCAGTGATTTTTTTTGGAAATTTGAATTTAAGGTCATATCTTCATTATGCTATTCCTTCCTGTCAACAAAAAAGAATACTTATAACTTTTTAGGAGTTTAGCATTTTAGTAGTTCCCAAGGACTTCTGAAGTCATAGTCAGTTTCTATGATTTTATGAACAAAGGAAATGACTGACTTTAATGAATCAACGCTTCTCTGTCTAAAAGATTTCCAAGTAAGACTACCTCTTTGTGTCGATTTTACTTTTATTTTCTTTATTTTACTTTTACTTTCTTTATTTGGGCTTATATGCACTCTAATCTTTATTTTTCTTCATCTGTAAAATGTGAATATAATACTTGTTTTACCTAATTCCTGAGGACAAAAGTATTCACAAACCTTGCAAATTTTAAACTGCTATGTAAATTTGTTTTTGTTTGTCTTGCTGACTTAGAATTGAAACTTTCCTTGACTGATATGTTTTCCTGACAATAAGTACTAGCCTTAATTCTCTGAGATGGCAAATGGAAAGGATGACGGCCATAACATTTGGTCCAGCTCGGGAATTGAAAAAAGGTCAGGCACAGTACTGAAAAGTGTCAGAAAGTCAAGGAAGAAGATCCAGATCTTGGGATAATGTTGCTAAGATTTACTTGTTCTTTTGTCTTTGAATTGTCTCAATTAAACCATGAACTGTCAGGCATCTAGTGTGGAAGAGAATAGAAAACCATCAGCACTTAAGTCAGAGAATGTGGAATCAATTTTCGCTTATTATACTTACATAGTGGCACTGAATATGATGAGGGTATTTCTTGTCAATTTATTTTTGTCAGTCGACTTAATGAAATAATAGTATATAAGAGGAAGTGAATGTGCTATTTGGAGGCTTTTGAAATATAATATTAGGATCACAGAACCACATAATATATTGACATTAATCATCTTTTAGCTGACTTAAGTGACAAGGTTGAGTAAGTAGGGAGTTTCCCCATGGCTTCAGTAAATTCTTTGCTGCTATGTTTTTTGACACATCACATAATGACTGTTTTCTTAACTGTAAAATTAGAGAGGGTTAGACTAGACAACCATTAAGGTCCCAAATAACTCTAGAACTGACACCCTATGATCTTTTTACAAATAGTGAAAAGACTATATGGTGTCTAAAGTACTTCTAGTATGATTAAGAATCTAGAAAACTTCCATAAATGATATGATTTCAAGGAGTTTTGGAAGACATTTCACTTTTAAAACAAAGTCCCATGAAGATTATGACTAAAGGCTGGAATTCCATAAGTAAAAATAAAGAAATCTACTCCTTATATGAAGTAGGCAACATATTACATTTTGTCTACTTATATTAAGTAAAAAGAAAAGGGACCATGAAGATGCAAAAAACACCTTGACCATGATTTTAGGACAACAGAAGAATTAATATTCTGGGGTTGGATGGAGTTATTACGAAAAAATGGGATAAGGAACCAGAAAAAAAGTTAATGGATACAACAATAGTTTATTTACAAAAATAACACTAAGAATTTTTCCTCTACATCTCTCATTCTACAAAAGCAGTCAGCTCCACTTCAGGTACAAGGACCAAGATAATTAAAAAGAAAACTTTTTGCTAAAAGAAAAAATTCTAAAACGGCCGAACTATACATTTATTCAGATATCTGAAGTATAGAGAGACTGCAGGGAGTTACAAAAATCCTACTGGAAATTATATTATGGTGATACTGTATTTAATTAAATGTTTTATATTGACCATATTGATAACCAACTTCAAATGTTTATTTTTTCAATGACAAGAAGATTATTTTCAAAGTTAGTTATAGCTTGTTTTCATAAATTATTTATTAGATGTAGGTGGAAATTTCCAGTATATCTAGGCCTAAAACCTCATATAATATAAACCTTAAAGGCTTAAGAATTGGTCTTCTCATTGGTGCTGATTTTTTTTTTTTGATGTTTGTTCTATCTCATATTAAAAGCTTGTTGGAAAAAAAGGGAAATAAAGGAAAGTTACCACTTTTGAAAAACAAACACTTCTCAAGAAACATTAATTGCAGGGAACTGGAAATAAAGTCATTAGCAAAAGGAGAAAGCAAGGAGTTGTCTAATGAATGCTACAGATATGAACAGTCTGAATAATAGCATCTAAGTGAAGAGGTTAGAGGGGTTGACTTTTTCAAGAAGAGGGGAGACATTTTGATTTTCTTTCTTTTTTGCTTCACCACTAGCTAGCAGTATGGGAAGCACTCTCCTGGAATTACCACTAATGCCAGTCAATTGCTTGGGTGAGGAGTTGCTGTCAAAGCAGCAGGCCTTTAGCCCTTCCCCTTACACTGAATGTAGCACCTCGCTTTCCTTACTGTGTTTCAAAACTATAGCTAATCCGCCAACTATGGATCAATATTTGGGAGGTTTCTTGGCTGAATGCCAGTGCTGAAGCATTCACTAATGCTTCTCTAAGGTTCCAAGATAGTAGACACAGGACACATGGTATCTCAATAAGACATGCTGACAAGTAATGACACTTGTACAGAGAGTACAAGGGAATAGATTTTCAGAGTAATCTGGATTCTATTAATAAAACTAATATTCACATCCTGGTACTGGATTATGGTTAGATGATCATAGAGTCATTTACTTAATGGCTTCAGGTTTTGGTGGTAGTCTGGAAACAAAGATCAGTGACTTCTATGAGATTATAGAAGAATCCCAACACAGAGAATGGTTTTGTATACAATCATATTGTTCTTTGTGGGAAACTGTCAGAGAGAGAATTTGGAAAGTTCATTTTTATTTTTAAGTATAATGGTAACTTATGTAAATGTGAATGATTGGCATATATATTTGATATCACTTATTATAGTTGATCTAATTCCTATCTATATATAACCTAATGATAAAATTATGATTTTTGTCATTCAATATGGTATCATTTGCTCCTACCATTCTGTCATCAAAAATAAATTCATAAATTTTTGAATATTCATCTACAAATTAGAGAATTCTTTCAGAATAGTAATAAACATTTTATTTTCAAGTATGCATTTATACTAAAATGTAGCAATCTTTACAAGAATGAAAAGATATTTCATAGAAGGTCACACAATAAGTATTTAGCAGAACGAATAATGAACAAAATTTATGGGAAAAATAAAAACATTTTTTTCTCAAAGCAGAATGAGCTCATGGGTCCCCTTTCTAGTATAACTTTTCTTTCATATGCATTCTCAATGGTCTTTTTAAAACATGATTTTGTTATTATAATCATATTACATGTATTTCTACTTATAATGAAGATTTGAAGTCATTTTCTATATATTTCAGTCACAAAATTTTTACTGAGGGTAAAAATAGTTTAATTCAAAGCAACTGATCTGTAATTAAATTTACTATGGAATTGAAACAAATATTTTCTTACCTTACCAGTTCTCTATCCTTGAGTAGAATTATGTTTCTAGTTAATTTTACTTAAAAAAAGATGGAGAATTTGATTACTGAAAAATAGTTAAAACCATATGGATAACAAAATGTTCTCTAGAAACAAACAGTAGTGGGAAAATAATTATCTGAACTTAAATACTAAGAGGGTTCATTTTTCTTCTTAACAATTGTTGTTTAGTACTGACCTGAATCTCAAACATTTTCAAGTCAGCGAGTGCCAGATGCTTAGTTCAATTTCCTTCAAAGCATGGGTTATGATTAACCAGAAGTACTAACTCCAAAATAGTTAAAACAATGTATAGATTTACCATCTAAGTATTGATCTTGCTAGCATGGTATGATGTAGTAAGTGTTGCAGTGCCTATTACAAAAGCACTGGAAAATGTCAACCTATTTTTTTTCAAAATGGAATTATGCAAGCATAGAAGTTGCTGCCAATTTCAGTATTTAGAAGGATAGAATGGCTAAAACGACAAGTAGAGATCCAAATATTCCTCTGAAAGTGAGATTTAAAATTAAATGAGAATATAAAAAAATAATTAAATGACAAGAGTAATAACTAAAAAAATGTTTAGAAAGAAAACAACTTCAGAACTACAAGTCTGTGTGTGCATAAATACACTTACACACACACACACAGATGATTTTAAGTCTGATTAATATAGCTGCTTATGGTAGAGTAGGAAAAAAATTGGACAACTTTAGGAAATTAGGTTATTAGTAATAACTCTGCAGCTGAAATCACTTTGGGACCTTGACCAGGTTGTTTCAATTATAGGGGAATCATTTATGTACTTACTTGGATTTTGGTTGTTGCCTAGTCATTCTCAATCATATCCTACTCTTTCTGACCATATTTGGGGTTTTCTTGACCAAGATATTAGAAATGTTTTATGATGTTTTTTTTTTCTTCAGCTTATTTTACAAATGAAGAACCAAGGAAAACTGTAGGACTGCATCAGGAATTTTACAATATGACCAGTCACAATGAAAGAGAACTCAAAGAATCATATTTTTCATTGGGAGTATATGTCCATCTAAGACTCATTCTAGCCATCATAGGGAAATAGAAGGTGTTTTTCTCAGTCTACATAAAAATAAATTAATTTTGATAACTCACTAGAGATTACTGTAAAATTATTCTATTTGGAGGGAAAGATTATGACATATCTGGGAAATTTTATTTTGGAAAGATTCTGTCATAGTATTCTCCATTCATTATTCCACCAAATTTGAATTTCCAAGAATTTCAATGAATATATTACACAGAATAATAAAATCATAAAGTTAAAGGTGTAAGAAAAAATATGAAGCATCTGGTACAACAGTCTTACAGATGAATGACTAGGGATCAGAGTAGTTAAATGATTTGTCCAACTTTGCATAGCCCTGTTAGGTGAAGGATTTTAGGTACTTTGTATTTGATAAAGTGAAGATGTCAAAGATAATGATTAAAAACCAATAGAATGCTAAAATAGCAAGGAATTATGAAAATCATTTAGTAAAAACTTCATTTTATATTTTCTGTGATGAAATTGAAACTGAGAGAGTATGAGTGACTTATTTACCTAAATTAGCAGATGGATTTAGTGAAAGAAACAAGGTTTGTAGTATAAGGAAATAACACATTCTCAAAAGTAAGACATTTTATTTGTACAAAAAATAGGCACTGGATTGGACAATCTATTGTGTACTACTACTGGCATTTTTTATAAGAGTACTCATCTCAACTAAATGCTAAATAAAAATTAAATGTGAAAGTTCTATTAAGAACATTCCTCATCCTTTCTTTTTTCCCCCTAGGGAACTGTAGTTTGGTATGTTTTTTTTTTCCATTAAAAATTTTATTTATTTTGAGTTCTACAATTTTTCACCTAATCTTACTTCTCTCCCCCCACCCCCACAGAAGGCAAATTGTCAATTTTTACATTGTTTCCATGTTATACATTGATCCAAATTGAATGTGATGAGAGAGAAATCATATCCTTAAGTAAAACATAAAGTATAAGAGATAACAAGATCAGACAATAAGATATCAGGATTTTTTTCCTAAATTAAAGGAAATAGTCCTTGGACTTTGTTCAAACTTCATGGTTCTTTATCTGGATACAGATGTTATTCTCCATTGCAGACAGCCCAAAATTGTATGATTGTTGCACTGATGAAATGAGTGAGTCCATCTAGGTTGATCATCGCCCCCATGTTGCTGTTAGGGTGTACAATGTTCTTCGGGTTCTGCTCATCTCATTGAGCACCTATTCATGCAAATCCCTCCAACTTTCCTTGAATTTCCATCCCACCTGGTTTCTCATAGAACAATAGTGTTCTATGACATACATATACCAGTTTGCTAAGCTATTCCACAATTGAAGGACCTTTCCTTTATTTCCAATTTTTGCCATCACAAACAGGGCTGCTATGTATATTTTTGTAGAAGTGATGTTTTTATCCTTTTTCATCATCTCTTCAGTGTATAGACTCAATAGTGGTATTGCTGGATCAAAGAGTATGCACATTTTTGTTGCCCTTTAGGCATAGTTCCAAATTTCTCTCCAGAAAAGTTGCTCATCCCATCTTTAAAGGAGTAGTCAATCATATGCTGTTTTGTTCAAAATCTTCAGTTTACTAATATCTAAAAATAACTCCTCATAACTTTCTAATTTTCATGGCCTTTTATAGGCACTATATTATTGAAGATTAAAAGTGAGGATTGTATATGCTCTTGTTATAACTTGAATGATACTACTTATTTATAGAGAATGTCCTATGATTATATATGATGTTATTCCCTAATCTGTGGATAAATGGAGTATTTTACTATAATTCACTTCATTACTACATTTAGGTGAGTGAAAGGCAGCAAGGTGGCACAGTGAATTGAGCACTGGACTTGGAGTCAGGAGGGCCGGAGTTCAAAGCTGGTCTGAGACACTTGACACTGACCAGCTGCATGATTCTGGACAAGTCATTTAACCCTGATTGCCTTGCATCCAGGGTCATCTCCAGTCATCCTGATCCATATCTGGCCACTGGAACTGGATGACTTTAGAGGACAGGTGACTTAGCACAGTATCCTTTCTCTCAAATGCAATTCATGTGTTTTTCAGGGCATGACCTCCCTGATGTAAGGTCTTCTTCAAGAATGAAGGACAAACATCATCATCATCATTATCATCATCATCATCATCATCTTCGTTTTCGTTGTCATCATTAGGTAAGTGAAATCACTTATAAGCAATTTTTCTGGTTTATAGATGAACCCTGTTATGTTTATTATGTCTTGGAAGTTATATGGATGATTTATTGATGACTAAGCTTATAAGCATTGTAAAAGTATTATTCATTATATTATACTTTATATTTATTTTAATATTTTAAATGCAAACTTATTAACTCATTTTGACTTTCCCTAAACTTGAAATTTTAGGTTTATATCACATTTTAAAGAACCATGCAATAGCATAGGTTTTATCAAACAGTCTATCTTGTTATATGAAGGTATATATGTATGTGTATTATGTGTGAATGTATACAAGTATAATTTAGTGTTTTTAATATATAAAAAATAAATGTATTAATTAGAAGCATGTAACCTTTTAATTAAGAATATGTCCCTCACATTAACCACGGTACTGATTTTAATAGAACAATAGCTATGTATTCCTGGAAGGTTATATTTTGAATAGTGGATTCAGATCTTTGAATAAAATTTGATGTCTTGTAATGCAATTGCATTTACAAGTGAAATGCAATCATGTTTGTGTGTGTTGGTGTGAGAAAGAGAAAAACAAAGACAGACAGACTGAAAGAGACAATGAGGGAGAATATAGAAATATATATATATATATATATATATATATATATATATATAGCTATATAGAAAATTGAGACAAATTTATAGGAACCAATGTCAGTCTCAATTGATAAATGTTCAAAGGATATAAATAGGCAGTTTCAGATGAAGTAATCAAAGATATCTAGAGTCATATGAAAAAAAGGTCTAAATGATTATTCATTTGAGAAATCCAAATTAAATAAACTTTGAGCCCCACTCCTTTCAAATTGGCTAATATGACAGAAAAAGGAGACATTAATGTAATATTGGTGAATTGTATAAAGATTCAAGCATTCCATAGAATATTTTGGAACTATATAAAAATGGTTATAAAACCATACATAACCTTTGATCCAACAATACCACAATGAGTTTTATGCTAAAGAGAAAACAGGAAAATTACTTCTATGTACAAAATTTTTTATAGCAGCTCTTTATTTTGTGGCAAAGAATTGGAAATAGAGGGGGATGTCCACCAATAGAGGAATGACTGGACAAAATGTGGTATATGTTTAGAATGAGATATTTCTCTGATGTAAGAAATTATGGGCATGATATTCTGAGAAAAACCTGGAAAGACCTACATGAGCTGACACAGAATCAAGTGAGTCAGATCACGAGAACATCATACACACTATTGTTTTAATATGGTATACAATCAACTGTGAATAACTTTAGTATTCTCAGCAATACAATGATCCAAGAAAATTCTGAAGAACTTTTGATGAAAAATTCTGTTTTTGATGGAAAGAACTGATGAGTTTGAATTTAGATTTTGATATTTTCCCTTTACCTATATTGTGTTTTTATATATTTATTTTTCCTTTGACATGACTAGTAGAGGAAAAAAATTTTCATGCCTGAACAAGTATAACTTGTTAAATTGCTTGTCTTTTCAAGACTAGGACAAAGAAGGCAGAAAAGGAGATAATTTGACATTCAACATTTTAAAATATGAATGCTAGTATTTTGTTTTATTTGTAATTAGGGGAATATTAAACATTACATTTAAAAATTGCTACAAATCATGACTTGATATACTGCTTTACTGATTGTCTAGAATCAAAATTAATTAATGTTTTTCATTTAATTTTTTAAAAATAATTTATTTTTTTAAGGCAAAGAATTAAGTGACTTGCCCAAGGTCACATAGCTTGGCAATTATTAAATGTCTGAGGTTGAATTTGAACTCAGGTCCTTCTGAATCTAGGGTTGGTTCTCCATCTATTTGCTATCTAGCTGCCCCCCAAATTAATAAATCTTAACAGAACAAGGGTGTACATTTTCACCAAATGTTTCCTGTCATTGAACATTTATTATCACACCACTGTATTATAATAGAAATATTGCTTATGTATAGTAGAAGGGCAGTAGATGATTCAGAAATGATGTCAGCATCAGCCTTGAGGCCTGGTGATATATGCTAATTACAATTAAAGGTAATAATTGGTATCTATTGTAGCACTTCAAGTTTTGGGAAATTTCTCATATTCATTACTTCATTTGAAGCAAATGTTTTCTTTGTCTATACATCATCTCAAACTAAATTGTATATAATACTCATAAAATATTCTGTATTTTTCAACCTCTAAATAGCTATTCATTTTGTTGTCTCTGCTTGCAAAGCCATATTAATAGTTTATTTATATCCTTATTTGATTTAAAAATTTGGAAATGGCCCTTCCATTTTTTGGAATCATTATAGTGTTTTATTTATATCCTATTAATATTACTACCATGTTTTCCTCCTTTTTTAGAGATATTTGATTTATTTCCTTAGTAGATAATCAGATCTTCAAGCATATGAATTATCTCATATTCATCTTTTTTCTCTTCCTCAGGGCCCATCTCAGCACTTTGAACATATTTGACAGATAATTACTGAATTACATTATTTTTCCAGCTACATCTCTTCATATCTATTCCCTCTGTAGTGTGTTAAAAATTCTATCATTAATTATTCTCCATATATCAAATCTTTGAAATGACAATTATATCATGGTCCTTGATACAATCCTTGATGCTAAAAATTACAGTTTACTCCACTAAAAATTGTTTGCATTTAAAATCTAGTAAGATGGAGAAAGAAATATCAAACCATTTTGCAAGGAGAATCCCAAATGGTGTCACAAAGAGTTTAATATGACTGAAAATGATTTAGCAGCAAGAAAAAGATGACTACTCTGCCCTTTCTAATACATGTTGCCTGAGTAGAAAGACGACATTGTTTTCTCCATCTTCCTCAAGTAAGGAACTGCATTCCTTGCAATCTATTCCAAAGACAGAGACAACAGTATCTGAGCACAGACTGAAGTAAAATGTTTTTTTTCTTTTTCTTTCAATTTATTCTTCATGAGTTTTCTCTGTCTCTGTGAGAAGGGGGAGAGTGTTTGCTTTTGCAGCTGGGTCATTGTGGTTATGTGCAGATAAATAAATATTTTTTTTAGAAAAGTCCTTTCCTTAATCCCTCAATTTTCCAGAGAAGCCAATAAGTCAGCTTTCTATCAGCTGTAAATGAAAGTTCTATTCTCACCTCCAATGAGTTTGCGTGTCACAATGTCAAGTACCTACCAATTCTTCACCCATCCTAGTCCTAAAACTTCATCTACACTCCAAGTGGGAACTTCCTGCCACTAATGCCCAACGCTAATTCAGATAAAAAATCTATATAGGGGGATGGCTAGGTGGCGCAGTGGATAGAGCACCAGCCCTGGAGTCAGGAGTACCTGGGTTCAAATCCGACCTCAGACACTTAATAATTACCTAGCTGTGTGACCTTGGGCAAGTCACTTAACCCCATTGCCTTGCAAAAACTAAAAAGAAAAAGAAAAAGAGAAAAAAAAATCTATATATAGGAACCCACTCCATTTCACCCACTGGTGGGGGTGAGTCAGAGCAGACTTGAATTGTTTTTAATACTGCTCTTTTGGTAAGTATGTCCTTTCAATAAAGTTGGTTTGTTTAAAAAAAAGAGAAAGAAAAAACTATATTCCTCTTATCAGTCTTTTTCTTTATCCACTTTAATATGATCATAAAGGAAATTAAGTATATTGACAATGTTCCAAAAACCTAAAAGAAAAATGAATCCTTCTATCTTATTTCAACCACACCCAATTGTTCAAGTATATCATAGTAGAACAAAATAAACATTTAGCTGGATTCAGAAGACAATGATTCAACTTCAGTTATCAAATGTATGGTTACCTAGAAAAAGTCATTTCACTCCTTAAAACTTACATTTCCTAATCTATCCAAGAAAAAAAAAAGTAGATTTAATTGAAGTGTTCGCAATGTTACATCTAACCCTCAAATTCTATGAATTTATTATCTGAGGGATAAATGATTGCAAAAAATAATGATGTCTCTAATACCAACTTGTACAAACTACATTAATCTTAGTAAAGGCATCATTCCTCTCCTTAATTAACTGAGAATAATGTAATTTAGTTTTTAAGCAAAATTTCTCTAAAACATTCTCAGGTCCAACTTTTATTTATATACACATATACACACATATATAGATATAAACCAGAACACAAACAGACATGTTAGAAAGAGCAATGATTTCTTGTAACAAACTCTGGGTTTTCTGTCCATTGTTCTAGTGACATATGGGCATTGATCTGACATTCACTATCAT
This sequence comes from Macrotis lagotis, assembly GCF_037893015.1. Classification (NCBI taxonomy): domain Eukaryota; kingdom Metazoa; phylum Chordata; class Mammalia; order Peramelemorphia; family Peramelidae; genus Macrotis; species Macrotis lagotis. Next base: position 100,208,504 of record NC_133663.1, read on the forward strand.
TAGCTCCCTGTGACAGAGAATAGTCTGCTGTAGGGTGAGACTGACATTATGGCCAAGGATATAGAGGACAATTCCTATTCATTCAGAAGATACCCCATATCCTCAATTCATACTGAAAGAGTGAATGCTTGAAGCTTTCATTTCTGGGCAGATCCTTTCACCCAAGTGAAAAGTAATCTGCATAGGTCTGGTCAAGACTAATAAAGTGAAGATTATAGAAGAAACAAATTATTCTGCTAGAATGAGACAAAGAAAAAGACAGTAACAAAAATACAAAAATTAAACGCACACATGGGTTCTATTTAAACTTGCTATCCTTTCCATGAATATTGCTTTTGAAATGATTTATTTAAAAGTTCTTTTAGTGCCATCCAAACTAATTCAAATCAGCAAATATATAAATGTGTGTATTGACTAATATGTATACATAATTAGTTATCTTGGAATGTCTATAGACATGTTTTCCTATTTTGATATTTATTGATTGATATTTAGATAGATTAGATAGAAAGAAATATAGACACTCTATTATGGGCAAGACATTATAATGGTTATTGTTGTAAAATGAATATATGAAAATGATAATCCCTGCCCTTAAAGATCTTTCATTCTACTAGGGAGGGGGAAGGGAGGTGAGATTTTACCATGCATAAATACGTATTTCAAAAAGTAGAATAGGATCAGGGGAGGAGGAGAGTGGGAAAGGTGAATATGGTGTAGAGAATGAGAATGTTTCTCTCAATTGCTAACTGTGAGATTAAATTAATAAATTATTTTATTGTTCTCATTTCTCCAAAATCAACAGTCCCCAAATTTCCCAACAAGCTTTTCTTTTTTTAACCTTATGGCAAACTTTATTATAGAGGTTCTACTACAAACTTCTAGTTTTGAAAGCTGAAATCTACCTTTCCCAACTTTCCAGTTCATTTCATTATATTAAAAACATGATAAAAGAAGCTCATGTGTGTTGACTAAGAGGTCTGGAAAATGTCATATTTTCATCTTTTTTTTGTTAAGTGCTCACTGTCTCTTATAATGACTTATCACTGAAAGATACAAGGAGGATTTTCTAAATCCATTTTTAAGGAACTCTTCAAAGGAAAATGAAAGAGTGAATTATTTCCATGGTATTACTATTCTTTCTCAGGTGCAAGAAATCTGTACTTTACAAATGCCATAAACACAAGTGAGTCATGCAGGGACAGTTCAAGATCGAAGGAAACCTGTGAGCTCCCAAAGGTTTGAATTTTCCTTCCATACTAGTTCGCTATTACAGTTATTTGGTTTTATTTACCTTGTAATTTTTGATAAACAGTAAAATAGTGATGTATAAATATAGATAGACAGATAGATAGATAGATATGGGGAGACATTTATTTTTCTCTATTCTGATATGAGAATGTTAAAGTTGGAACTTTGGAGATATATCCTAAGGTTATAAAAAGTGTAGATACGTAGGTAGGTGTTAAATAATCACATTTTGAGGAATGGCATTCCACACCAGTTACTTTTGCACCATCAAAAAATTTGACAGTACAATTTTAAGAACTGAATATATCCCTTTAAATTGCTTTTTGACTCAAAGGTGCCTCCTTCTGGTTCTTTCTTATTTATTCTGTAGTTTGAATTTTCTATTTAAATCAAAAGCTTTTAATTTGCTGAGTCCAATGGCCCATGTTGTGCCCTTAAGAATATAGCTGACAAAGCAGATGGAGGGCTTATTGGACATCTAGGAGGACAGATGTATTCACCAGAATACCCGGGATGACCACAAGCAACTAATTAGATCTCCTGTGGGGAATGTTATGCCCTTGAAATACTTTTCTATCCTTGCAGTTCTAATGTCTTTAGAACAGAACTCTAACATTTTTTGTTGAAGTCAAACCTTGGATACATAGTTTCTGCTTCTGAGATTATACATGTATATGTATATATACATATATGCATATATGTATATATACAATTACTTATGGTGAAATAACAAAAAAAGTCAGTAGGGCTTTGAATTAAGAAAATTAAGATGAACTCTAAGCACTGTGAAGATTTGGAACTCCATTTCTTTTTTTAATCATGTCTGGGCTAAGTGACAACTTAAATAGTTAACCTTTTGTAAGTTTCATTAGTGTCTTTGTAAGGTTTTTGTAATTTTACTGATTGACGAACAAACCAGTTATTGTCTTCACTTATTCAGAAGTTTGCTTATTTTTCTGTGTCCTCCTAATTTGCTAGACATTCTGAATGTAAATAAGTATGATAAAAGCTGCTTTTAAAATAAGTAAAAGAGATTTCTGTGATTTTATCTTTTTTTAATAAAAATAATTCTGCATTGTATCTAATGTCTTGTTAATATAATAAAAATTAAGGTGGGAGATACAGGCATCAGGGAACATTAAAAAACATCAGGAATGAATAAAACACATGCTTAGAGTGTTTAGTTACTTTGAAAAAGAAATAGATATGACCAAAAAGTTAGATAAAAAGTTAAATAGACATTCTTTTAATATTTGAAATCCACACAAACAGGCAAGTTCATTTCAGTTTCTACAACTTTGGATTTCAGATGCATGTTTATTTTTCTTAATTTGGGTTTGAATGAAGCCATGAAAAAGGGAAACAGTGGTTAGTCTTAACATAGTCAGGAGGTGAAAGCTTCCCATAGAGAAATCAAGAAGCAAAAGAAAGGCCAGAAAACATCAGGAATGTCATTCACCTCGCTGTTTACTAACTCCCTGTTAGACCCTTTCCCTTCCAATATTATCAATTTACCCATTATAGCTCAGTCTCAAGTTTTTGCTTCTCCAACATTATAAAGAAACTAGCTTTGTGTTCCTGAGAGTCTCATTTACCTCGCATACATTTTCTTCTTATGAAGAAGGGAATACAGTAGTGACCATGGAGATATTTTAGTAGAGTCAAGCAGAAAGAACAATAGACTTTATCATTTGAAATTTGAGAAGAAATTTCTGACTACTTTACACTTATAGAAGAAGAAACAAACTAGGGTGTGAATGAGAATAATATTATTGTTAATAACACTGTTTAGATGATTAACATTTATAATTTTCTTATAAAACATAACCATTTTCTCACCTAGAATCTGAAAACAGATGCTATTTGGTTATGATTCAGACTTATAATTATCCACTATACTATCGATTATAAAGCATGTTCCCAAGTCAGTGAATATACTTCATTAAAACATACTGCATTAAAACAATGTACACCTTTTTCACACACACACACACACACACACACACACACACACACATATTATAATTATATTGCTTGATACATTGAACTTTGTTCATAGTTGAGATGATTTTTAAAGTTTCTAAAACTTTGTAAAGCATCCAAAAATTGGCAGCTTGGGTGTGAGCAATACCAACACTGAATCTTTTATTCAGATATAACTAAATAAGGATAGATTTGCCTAAGACAGATATATGTTCTCTCTAAAATTATATCCCATTTACTCTGTGTGTCTATATCTATTTCTATCTCACTTGAGGTCAGGGACAATGTTTTAAACTTCCTTTTAATCCTTAATAATAACTATATATGGTTGCATGTATATAAATATATACATATCTTTAAATATAATTGCACATATAACCGACTGATAAAATTCTCTCCTCCCATATATATATATATATATATATATATATATATATATATATATATATAAAACCTTTAAATTTGCAAAATCCTTTCCATATTGTTATTCTGGAAGATATAAAATCACTATCCCCATTTTACAGAAAGGAAAGTTGATATTCAAAGAGTTTAAGTGAAATTATTAACGTATTCTTCTAATTAACAGAGTGGTACATTGAAACCAGATCTTCTGACTCTTAAGTCCAATGATTTTTCTCCTCTTGTACCTTTACTCTGATTCAGAAATGAAATTAAAATCAGCATAAAAAAGTGATCATGTGCAATTCCGATTTTCACCAGAAAACCAGTTTTAAGCAAAATCGTTACATGATGGTATTGTGGGGAACATCATTGCTACCTATTCATTTGTTAATATTTATATTTATCACATAAGCTAGATCTTTAGATTGGAGATGAAAAATAATCAGTTACTCCTTTAGTCTTAGCCAGAATATATTAATAAAATAATCTTTTTAAATGTTATTCTTAGCACATAGAGTACAAGAGAAAAGACAAAAAAGTTACTTTAAACTTGATCCCAATATATTGGGAAATATAAATGTCTATTGACTGACTGATATAACAATAGATCATATAAATTGTTATTGTTCCTCATTCTTGAAAATACCATTGACATCACTGCAGTGATGTGTATCAGATTTTAGCAAGTCAGAACTCAACAGTGCTGTTAATCTCATTTTCTACTTCAGAATCGTTAAAGTCCAGGGCTAAGACAAAAATCAAGATAAATGAAGATAATCCAGGATGTAGTGGGTCAGCTTGATCGTTCTAAATTAGTCTCTTCCAGGCTTCAGTTTATTTGAGGCAATGCCTATTCAATGACCAAGGGCTAGGTAATATTGTATTCAAAAGAGCAACACATCCTTAGGCTGTATCAAGAGAAAAGTATAATGTTCAGAAAATGACAGGAGACAGGGGTGGAGGTGATAATATTACTGTAATCATCCTTGGTTAAGAGTCATTTGGATTATTCTCAGCAATATTTTCTGAGGGATATTAAAAATTTGGCATTTGCTTCCAGAGTAGTTTCTAAAGATATTTGTCTATTTTACAAATATGTGAATAGAAATTAGGAAAGCTTAAATGATGTATTCAAAGACAGTGAGCATATAAAATCAGCTCTTCTGTCTCCAATTCCTTTTCTTTTTACATTTCAATTCAAGAGGTTACCTATACCCCTAGTTGTTTCATCTCAACAATTCCACAGTCATCTTTTGTGAATCAATTGCTCAGTTGGAAATACAGACATAGATTTAGAGATAGACATAGACATTCACAGTTTTATTTTCTTTCCCTTACAGGTTTAATTAACCCACCCACCCAGAGACAAATTATAAAGTATTTGTTAAAGGCAAGATATGAATCATTGCCATTCTGATTCTTTGACTATCAATATGTGCTTTTTCCTTCTAATTTTTACAACATACTTTATTTTTTGTTCCTTAATATACTTATAAATGATGTGAATAAAGAATATGCTAGATGTTGTCTTAGCTTTTCAAACCCCGGACTTATTGTGATATACTTTGGAGGAAGTCTAGTAAGGAGCATGAGCATATATAAGAGTAAATTGAGAAAGAGGCTTAAAAATCTTAGCAAATACTTTCCACTCTGATCTAGAAAAGGTCTTATGTCCAATTTTAGTTATCATATAATTCTCTTGCCCCAGTGAATTTTTGCTTGTGATTTGCTGACTAAAGTGTCTTTTTTTATTTTTATTTTTATTAGGTTTTTGCAAGGCAAATGGTTTAAGTGGCTTGCCCAAGTCCACACAGTTAGGTAATTATAAAGTGTCAGAGACCGGATTTGAACCCAGGTACGCCTGACTCCAGGGCCAGTGATTTATCCATTACACCACCTAGCCGCCCCTGACTAAAGTGTCTTGAACCACTATTGGCAACATGCACAATGAAAAAGAGGGAAAGAAGAGATAACTAAATCAGATGGAGAGTGGAAAGGTACATTATATAAAATGCAAACTAACCCCCTCATTTTATATCCCTTTTTGGTACTTGAAAAAGTCATTCAAATGATGAGAAAACTGAGACTAAGAAAAGAAGAGTGACTTGCTTAGGGGTTATACTTATTAATATAGGCTGTGAGTTTCTCTATTAATATTTGAATTCAAGTCCGCCTCAATTCAAACCAATTCCCTATTCATTAATATCCTTGAAATCTGTAATTTGTAGAGCCCTAATAAGAGAACAAGGGAGTTTGAATCTCTTATGGTGTCTTTAGATGTCTGTGTGCATGAATGTGTGTGTGTGTTTTGTGTGTGTGTGTGTGTATACACACATGCTGAAGGAAATCAGACAGGGGTGGAGGTGATAATATTACTGTAATCTTCCTTGGTGAAGAGTAAGTAATATTATCACCTCTACCCCTGTGATTCTCTGAGATCTTCATCATATAGATGGTTTATTTCTTAGGAGAAATTTTGAAACATAAATGAATTTTTATATTTTCAAAATCAGTATCTATTCTGGCTATAATAATATATTAATTTCCTTCATATTTTTTCTATTCATCTTAGAATTGTAAGCAATCAATAATGCCATTTCTCTAATTCTATATGCCCAAAGAGCAATAAAACTGTTCATAACCTTTGACCCAGCAATTCCAATTCTAGGTCTATATTCAGAAGAAATTATATAAAAAAAAGGAAAAGTACTACATCTTCCAAAATATTCATGCTGAAATGATGTCAAATTTAATTAGCAGATAGCTATGTTTTATTTCTTTGCTACTTCTCTCTCATGTAGATAATATTTTATTAATATTTTATTTTATCTTTCCTGTCACCTAAGTTTCCTGAATGCTCATCTCTGGAATGAAAAAAATTAGATAGTTTCTATTCTATTACCAATTCTGTAGTATTACAGATTACAAACAAATAGTTTCTATAAAATGCAAATACTGAGAGAATCACAATGAACATTGATCTAATTTCTTTGTCAATTTATAACTTAACAATTTTCAGCTCTTCCTTGTCCTAAAAGTAGTACTTTTCCCACCCTCCCATATCTCCTCTTTATTTATGGAAATGAATATGTATATATATATATATGCATACATACATACATACATATACATACAGACATATACACATATTTATATGACAATGAGAGTGAAAATACTGATGCAAATGCACTCCTATTTTTTGACTGGGATAAAATGACAGCAGAAGAATCTCACAAAGTAGCTTATAGTCTGTTTGGAAAATCTTAACCTTTCTTTACTTCCCTTTTTAAAAATAGCTTTTAGTAGGAGAAGCTGATATTTGTTTGGCAGTGTTTGGTTATTTTATTTAGCACCAAGTTGTTTGTATTAAGGTCTTCAGTAATCATTTCCACTTTAGCGTATCTCACAAGATATCTGAGTGAATTTAGGGAGTGCAGGAGATATTGACTGTACATTATATTCAAGGAAAGAATGATTGATATGAGCACTATTTTCTGTGTTAATCAAAAGTCACTTTCTGCCTTCTTTTGGTACATTTTTTTTCATGTTCATTTCAAATGAAATCTTTTGAATTCTTCATATTCTATCTAATGCTTTATCCTAATTTTCCATTGTTATCTGGACTTGACTCCTAATGTGACTGCTATAGTTTCCATTGACTTTTCCCCCTATCATTAAGAGTGTATAAATCTATGATTCTGACTTATGTCTGAATTTCTTTTGGGGAGTCTTTGTTTTGGTTATGCTTCACATTTGAATTGCAATCTCTTCTCAACTCAACCATAGAATCCCACTCTCCTTCCAGGATGCAGCTCAAGCATCACTTTTTTTTTAGATTTCTGCAAGGCAAATGGGGTTAAGTGGCTTGCCTAAGGCCATACAACTAGGCAACTATTAAGTGTCTGAGGCCGGATTTGAACTCAGGGCTTCTGACTCCAGGTCCAGTGCTCTATCCACAGAGCAACCTAGCCACCCCTAAGCATCACTTTCTAAAAGAATCATTTCCCTCAACAATTCATGACCTAACTATTATATATTGAACTACTACTTTTGCTTTAATATATTGTTGAAATTTTTTATTACAAAATTCATTCTGTGAAGATCAAAGTCACCTTATTTCTTGAAGAATATTTATTTAATGGATCAGACCCATCTCTTTGGAACTCAGATTGAAATTTTCATTTTCTATCTCACATCTACTTGCACTCTAAATAGAGATCTTGGTTTTTGACTAAGAAACAAATGAGTTCAAATCTGATTTCAGACACTTAATAACTCCATGGCCCTCGATTAGTCATTTAACCCTGTTAGCTTCAGTTTGCTCATATGTAAAATGAAATCGAGAAGAAAATGCCAAACCACAGCAATATCTTTCCAAAGGAAATCCCTAATGGGAGTCACAAACAGTCTGAAAATACTAAATAACAACAGCAAATATAACACATTTAGATAAAGAACTGCTAAAAACTTTAACTTAATTTAGGATGGATTTCAATTTGTCCTATTCTGTCATTATTTGTATTTCAACTAAGCTAATGCTCTCACTTCCACCAACAGTTATTTCTTTAGTTTTTGTTAATTATAAATAATGAATATTATGTATTCACCATCCCCTTCCCACATATCTCACAAAATAGCTGACAATCATTTTGGAAAAAATTTAACCCATTATATACTTCCCTTTTTGAAAATAGCTTTCAGTAAAATAAAATGATATTTGTTTGACACGGTTTTGCTACACTATTTAACAGAAAGTTGTTTTGTTTTATTTCAACAGTATCATATGAACAAATTTTTTTCATAAGATATCTGAGTGAGGTCAGTGAACTCAATTGTTAGTAATTTTACTTGTTCATTCTCTTTTTTAGTAATGATCTATAATAGAAAATATTAGGCTTTCATTCATTTCCATTTGTTATTAGGTTTTGCTAAGAGTCATTTTGCTCAGTTGCATTAGGAAAAGAATACTTATTCACCATAGTAGGTATATCTAAGTATTCAATATAAAAATTGGCAATCAGAATTTTTAAAAGAAATAAAAGGGCTTAAGAAGTACTGATTCAAGAATTAGTAGACCTACCTGATTACATAAGAATGACTGCAGCATGCAGACAATATATGAAATTTCTATTATTAATTTGCACAATATATTAATGATGAAGTTAAATTAGGGTATTATATTATAGAAGCCCCTTAGATAATTACTTTGCTTCATAGCATGTTGTACATAGAAAAATGAACACTGTCATTTGGAAAAGGTTTTGTAAGGCCCACAATTTGTTAGACCCTTACATATTCATAGATCCTTCACCAAGAATACTGTTCCACACATGCTCAGTAAATTTGTATTTATGATAAAATGTGAGATATTTTTTGAATCAGAAATTTTCTCTTAATGGAAAAATATTTTTAAGTAGCACCAATATTTCAACAATTGTAATAATTATTCAGAAATCAAATAAAAATCCAAATAGTCTGACAAAAGTTAATGGGAGATAGGTGCATAGTTATATAGATATAAATATTTACAAGTTTGAAAATATTCACATATACATATACATAGAGAGATTTCTATGAATATATGTATATTTTATTGTATTCACATAAGTAAGTTGCTATATATACACATATTTTTGTCTTTCTATAATATATAAATATTATGGATTTGACAGACAAATGAACAGAAGAGCATTAGTCAGGTGCAAAGTCTTAAAGAATGGATGGTAATGAAGTAATAGAAACAAAAACTGAAAGTTATTTGTTTTTTTCCTATGGATGACAACACATAAGGGAAAGATGGGGCTACTGAATTTTTTTTATACAATAGGGGCTCATGTCTGGTGGTAGTAGGTGAGTGACCAATAAATAAGGGGATTTTGAAGATTGAAAGATTTATTTGTTGAGATTACAATGTGCTAAAGAAGATGAGGAGGGAAGAGATTTGAAAATGACTGTTCAAATGGCTGTTTACGTGTCAATATGAGAGTTTCTAAAGACAATGTTAGCTCTAATAAAATATGAAAGACCATTGATAGAACAGGAAAAAGTGTGATTGACATGTGATGCTTTGCTTTATGTAAGTCTACTTTTTAACCAAGTTAAGAATTTTTATCTGGCAATTTTCTAAAATATTTTAAGAACATAAGTGATATCATTTTGAAAAAATTAAATGGTTTTAGGAATAAACAACATAGAATTTCAGTTAACATAGACTAAAATATTCTGAAACAAATTTAATGACGCATAAATTTAACACTGATAAACAATTAATGACATTTGGGTGCTATAATATCAGTGGTTTACATCTAAAGCTTTTCAAAAGAAACAAATAAACATTTTGAAAATAAATTCAGTTTCCTTATGAAATTTTCTTTACAAATAAGGGACCTAATTTATGGATAAAGAATTTATGATTAAAAGTAATACACAAGAAGTTAAATGGATAATTTGAAAACATCAAATTTACAACATTTTTGAAGAAAAGTCAATGCAGCCATAATTAGAAGGAAAACAGGAAACTATGCATGTCTGTGGGGGGTTATAACTGATAAATGTCACATTTTTCAAATATAGAGAGGACTACGTAATAATTATAAAAATTGCATTAATTCTCTACTTGATAAATGGTAAAACAATGTGAGCAGGCAATTTTCATATGAAATCAAAGCTATCTATGCTATGAAAAAATGATCTGTCTCTAATAATTAGAGAAAAGTAATTATAAACTCTGTGATACCACCTCACACCAAGTAGATTGACTAACATATCAGAAAAAGAAATGATAAATGATGGAGGAGATTTGGATAAATTGGGGCACTAATGTACTATTGGTGCAGTTGTGACCTTATCCATCCATTCTGGAGACAAATTTAGAACTATTAGTTCTAAAATGGGAAAACCTGAAAATAGTATGTCAATAACTATACCAATATCAGTTCAAAATGAGTACAAGATTTTGAGCTGAAGGGTGATACTTTAAACCAATTAGGAGATTTTATATATATATATATATGTAAGTTCTGTGGAGTGGGGAGAAGTTTGGTGACCAAAGAAAAGACAGAAAACTTAATAAATTTTAAAACGGATTATTTCAACTACATTAAATTTAAAAGGTTTTACATGAATAAAATCAATGAAACAAAGATTACCAGGAATGCAGAATGATTTCACAGCTAGTTTTTGTGACAAAGGACCAATTTACAAAATATATGTAGTACTGAGTCAAATTTGTAAGAATATAATTCATTATCTACTTGATAAATGATACAAAGTCTATGAACTAGCAATTTTCAGATGAAAAAGTAAAAAAATATTATCTGTAATCATATGAAAAAGGCTAAATATCTTAATTGATTACAAAAATACAAATTAAAAGAGCTCTGAGGTACCACCTCACATCTAACAGTTTGGTTTAGTTGACAAAAAAGGAAAATGATCAGTCTTGGAATGGATTGTGGGAAAACTGTAACACTTATGCTATGATGGTGTCATTGTGAACTGATCCAACCATTCTGGGGAGCAATTTGGAACTATGCCCAAAGGACAAAGTACCTGTGTATGCTTTTGATTCAGCAATACCATCACTGTCTATATCCCAAATAAATAATTAAAAAAGGGAAAAGACCTATATGTACAAAAATATTTTTAGCGATTCTTTTAGTATTGGCAAGGAATTGGAATTTGAGGGGATGTCCTTCAACTAGAGAATGGCTGAACAAACCAAAGTATATGGATATTGAGTACTATGCTTCTATAAGAAATGAGGGACCTGACTTCTGAAAAATCTGGAAAGACTTGCATGAACTAATGCTGAATGCAGTTAGCAGAAGCAAGAACACATTGTTCATATTAACAGCAACATCTTGAGATGATCCACTATTATAGATACAACTCCTCTTAGCAGTTCAGTGAACATTCTGAGAGATTTGTTAAAGAAAGTGTTATCCACAAGCAGGAAAAAAAAGGATTGATTCTGAATGCAGAGCAAAGCATACTATACCTTTAAACTTTTATGCTTTTACTTTCTTATATTTTCCCCTCAGTTCTAATTCTTCTTTTCACAACTAGATTTGTTCAGCAAATACATTAAACATGATTCTACATGTACCATCTTTGTCAGATTGTGTGCTGCCATAAGGAGAGGGGGAATTTAAGGAGGAGGGCAGAAAAATGTGGAAAACAAAAAAAGCAGTAAAAGGTTGAATGTTGTAAACTATTTTTGCATGAAATTAAGAAAAAATGGTCAAAGTAATTTTTAAAATTTGAAGAAAGTTAATTTGAAAAAATGAAAATGTGAAAGATCAGCTAAATTAATCAACATATCAACAGTCTTAAAACATATGTAATGTGCAACATATATGGACCTTTTACTTTTTCAAAGGAATAGGTTGGGTATATCTTCTGTCATCTTTTCTTTGGGGGACTTCTTTGGAATTTTGCAACATTCATTTTTTTTTCACTAATTTGGGTAGGTTATTCTTTTTTTTCGACATTGTTGTACTGAGTTTGGACCTTATTCTCATCACTCTGCTTATTTAATCAGTTTTAGTTTATCTGTTCATACTTTTCTATAGAATATCTGTTTCTTACAGTGTGGCGATATTCCATTCCATTCACATTCCACATTTAATTTCTCATTATTACTTATTAGACATTTCCAAATTCTGAAAGCATATTCATATACTCATAACTTAAAACTCCCTTTTACTTTTGACTTCCAACATTAGTATTTATGTTCTTTGAGGTCAGCTTCTGTATGGCATACTTACATTTTTATCCCAACTTCTTGGTAAGGTTTGTGGCATATAAACTTCTCAACATATCTTTACCATTCTATCAGTCATATTTTAAATAAATTTTTTCAACAATGTAAAATAGTACATGTCACTATATGCAATATATCATTACAAAGAAGTATGCAACATGAAAGTGTTGTTAGAGTTGTTACATTTATTAAATCACGTATTTTAGTAACGGGGGTAAGATGTCATTTCCATTAGGTACAACAGAGTTGAGGAACAAACTAGAGAAGATTCTTTCATAAATACATATTATCATCAGTCAAATACAAATACTTAAGCCCAAAACTGTAAAGTGTTCTTTTTAACTAGTTACAATACATAATTTTGCTTTTTAAAATATCATTGTGCCTTTAATTTTAGTAATTTTTTCTTCTAAAATAAGTTTCTCCTCATCTGTTCAACACTTTTGAAGGGTACTGAACATTATTTCAGTGACTTTGAGCATAGTGATGGGGAAGTAACAGTTTCTCAGAATTATCATAATGAACCATGCGTCTGAGGATCTGGTTATTCTACTGTAAAAAAAAACCACCAACACCAACAATGAGAACAACAACAACAACAACAACAACAAAGTAAACAAACAACCAAAACCCCTGTATATTGGAAGTACATGTACCTGATTCTTAAGAAAAAATAAATTGTATAAATCTTTTGTCATTTCTTTAAGTTACTGGAATAAAAAACAAAAACTTTTTTTTTGGTTTGAGACTTCGGAATTTCTGTACCACATCTTCCATGTTGTCCTCTTCTTCCCACTTATATGTTCCTAGTATTGTTCAGAGTATCATCACTTTTTATCTATATTATTAAGGAAGTCCACCATTTAACTTGCCTGCATCTAATTTCTCTCATGTTTAATTAATTTTTGCCAACTATTCTTGCACTCCACCACTCAAAAACAGGAGAATTAAGTCATATTTGTATTCTAGATTAACAAAACTGTATTCATTCTTAATTTCAGATGTTATTTCATACCTTCACATAGTCTGCATTTTAACCTCAGTCAGACTGGCTCAATTACTATTCCCTATACATCATATTTCATCTCTTTATTCCATGTCTTATATTACACTATCTCCAACCTGGAATGCAATCACTACTCATGTCTTCCTCTATCCTTCCAAAAAGTTAAAACTCAAAAGCCAGTTCCTTCAAGAAATTGTTCCTGATTTAGGCGTTTATGCCATTTGATATTTCCTTGTATTGCTTTTGCATATACATTTTATTTACTTATCCCTATACTTTTGCTTCCCTCTAAACTCTTTTATAAAGTTTTTTTTCCCCTTTGTATCCCAGAACTTTTATCAGTATGGTATCTGCTACATAGAATGTATTTAATAAATTATTTCTGGATTGAATTTGTAACAAAAGTTTTTATTACAGTCAGCAACATTTACTTTATGCCAGGCATTCTGATAAATTCTAGGGATGCAAAGAAGAACAAAAAAAAAATTTAAAAAGAGGGAAAAAAGAACAAAGGAAAAAAAATCAGTCCATATCTTCAAAGAGCTAACATTCTTATAAGAAAATCAAAAGGAATACATTATGTACATTCAAGCTACATGCAAGTTTTCTTGCCAAATGTGGAATTATAGTTTAGTCTTGAAAGAAATCAGAGAACTATGTGAGAGAACTTCATGAGGTAGAACTGATATGATCAAATATTTAGAGGAAAGGTAATTCCATTAGCAGAAGAAGTTAGAATCAAGAAGAAAGGAGAGAAAAATAATTTTAAAAAAGAAAGAACAAGGATAGAATGGAGGAGACCAACAGTTCACAGTAATAAAAAAGTAAGAGATTATATTGGAATTTTAAGGATGCTTTTCCTGGTTTAACTTTTTTTACAGTCTTATGAACCATTGATGAACATAAAGATAGGTTTCAATTAATATGAATAATGATCAACCTGAAGTAGTCACATATATTTATATTAGTACTAGTCAAAGATATAAATTTGTAAAATATGATAACTGATTTAAATCTAATAGAAATATGTAAAGTGAATTTGAATAATTTGATGCTTCAGGGAGACTCATCATTTGAACTAAGTGGAACCTAACTGTATTTAGTGAAAAAAGACTGACCATATTTCAAGATTTATATTCAAGTTCACATTGATTCATCAATAAACTATTTTGATGTCTTTTTAATTAGCTATGAATCTACCTATCATCCATTCCACAGACCTTAATCTTATTAATAGAGATTTCATGAGAATATTTCAAATCCATTGCTAAAATTAAGTGGCACAATTTTTATAAAATTACTCTGATCTATTATTCTACTAAATCAATATTTTATTTAAATCAGGTAGCTTCTAAATTTATGCTTGTTCTTACTACTTCCCTTTTCTGGGACTTCAAAATTATTTCATTATTACTATTAGATATTTACTACAGGTTAACAACATGTTGACTGAGAATTTGTTTTTCCCTGAACAGTCAATGCAACATTTATCATTCTTCAGACTTTTTAGGATTTTGCTCAATCTCAAATGTTTCACAAAGATAACTAATAGTGAAGATTATGGGATTTTAAATCAAAAAATGTAGGTTCAATTTTGGATTCTGAAATTTATTTGCAAGACCTTGAGAAAGATATTTATTTTTTGTACTAAATATTTTTTATTTTCAAAATATTCATGGCATTACTTGTATTAGATAAGCTGTTAAGACAAAGAAAATAATTTTTGTTAATATATTTCTTTTATTTTTTCCAATTGCAAAGATATTTCATCTTTTAGTAAGTTTTTGAGTAGCATCTTTTCCTACCATAATTTCTTTCCTTTCCCTCCTCACAGTAATGGGGAATCTGACATAGGTTGTAGATAAAATCATGTTTAATCTCTTTCTATTTTGGTCATTATGAAAGAAGAATTAGAACTAAGGGCAAGGGAACAAAAAAAAAAGAGAAAAAAACAAACTTGAACATTTGTCCCTTTCTTTTTCTTTCCTATTAGTCAATCTATTATGGATGAAGTACTATCTCAGGATTATTTCAATTTGCATTTCTTCAATAATTGCTGAAATTAAAATATGTTTCCTTATAGTTACAGATAGCCTTGACTACTTCATCAGAAAGCTGCTAATCTCTTTTGATCAATGGCCATTTGGGGAATTGTTCTTATCTTTATAAATTTATCTCAGTTCTCTATTTTTTTGAGGAAAAAAAATATCAAAAATATTCTTCAAAATTTCTATTTCTATTATCTCTATTGCATTTCCCTCTTTTCTATTCTATTCTCACTCTCCTTTTACCCTTCTGAAAACAGTTTTGCTTCTAACTACCCCCTTTCTCAATCTTATCTCCCTTTTATGACCTGTCTCTTCTCTTAACCCTTTCTTCTCCTACTTATTTACTTACCTTCAAGAGCAAGATAGAATCTTTTTGCCCAATTGAATGTGTATGTTATACCCTCTTTGAACCAACTCTTCTCACTTCATCCCTTGCATGTTAAAAACTTTTTTCTTTCTTTTATAGCAGATAATTTATCCCCTTCTAACTCTTCCTTTCCCCTTTCCCCAGTAAATTCATCTCTTTATTATATTATTTTAAATATTAATCCTTCATATTCAAAATATACCTCTGTCCTCTGTCTATGTGTTCTTTTTCTTACTGCCATAATAATAAGTTATTATAAGTTACAAGTATTAGCAGATGACTTTTGGCTCTGCATAAACAATGATATTATTTTCTCTCTCCAGAAAAACCACTATCTCTATACTGGATATTTTCTACTGGATATCAGAATCTCAAACTAAAAATGTCTTGAGCATTATTAATTCCTTTCCTTTGAAAATCACCTTTTATCTTTATTTCTTTCACATATACCTCCAATATGTAACTTTCCATCATCCTTCAAATCACTAATGTTTGTGATTTAATTGTTAACTTCACGGCAAGTAATGGATAGAGCTTTGGGTCTAGAGTCAGTAACACCTGTATTAAAAACAGAACTCAGACAATTAGTTGCTGTGTGAAACTGAACAAGTGACTTAACTTGTTTGCCACATTTTTTCTCATTTGGAAAATAGGAATAATAATACAACCTAGGGCTGTTGCCAAACCTTTTTATATCTATCTCCACAATACCTCTACTATGGAATAATCGATTTTCCCTGAATTATTGTAAAAATCCTCTAGGTAGTCTCCTTGTGTCATGTTTCACCTCAGCCCAATTCATTTTACACAAGACTAACAAATCCTAGTCCTAACATTATGATGGTGCAATTTCTTATATAAATAAATGTTTCTAGGACAAAAGAAAGCTCCTCTGTTTGATATTTAAAAATCGTTTAAAAACTAAATTTCAGCTCCCTTTCAAAATTTATTGCATATTAATTTTATTTATACACTTCTTACTCCAGTTACTTGGCCTTCATCTGCCCTCATTATGTATTTTGATGTCTTTATGTCAACTGCCTTTTCTTTCTCTCTCCACTTCATGCTCTCAAATTTCCTAGTTTCCTTAAAGCCAAAGCTTAAGTGGAAAGTTCTTTTCTGGGCTTTTCCCAGTACCCCTAATTTCTGATTATTGACTTCTTCTCTAATGTTTCCATATATTTATGTAAGTAAATCCCCTTACATTAAGTCTCCCTCAATAAAATGTAAACTCTTTTCGATTAGGGACTGGTTCACTTTTGACTTTATTTCCCCCAGTATATATAACAAAGTAAAAGGCTAAAAAAGTTGTTTTGTGAATGATTTCATTCGTCATAGCTGTTAATATTTATTTGATAATTCTTTTAATGCATAATATAGTTGGACTTGAAAATTAAAATCAATTTGATATGACTTACTATTAGCATTTAATGTACTTTTAATTATCTTTGTTTCACACCTTTCAGTTTGATGAAGTTTCACCTTGAAAGAGAAGAGAGAAAAAAATTTGGTATTTTTACCTTTCCTCTGTAACTATTTTAGATGTGAACACAGCAAGGGTTGTGGAATGGAGAAAGAAATCATCTGGATTCTTCAAATATTCCTCTCCAACTTACTTTAAAATAAGCTCCAGGTCATAAGTACTCTAACTCCTGTGATCCTACTGAAGGCTCCCTAATGACAATAAAAGAAAGTATCTGGGGATTCCCTCATGGCTCACTGAGAAGGTTATGACATCAAACTACTGGAGAGCAGCATCAGCAGTTGGGAGTCTCTCTCTCCAGCAGGCAGTCTCTTCACATTCCCTTGGTGCTGTATGCCCATGCCAGCAGTACCACTGTTATCACTAATCAATCTAAGTACAAGTTCAGTCAGAAAAGAATGTTGTGTACAAGTATCTGGGCACCTCTAGTAGCTCAATGAAATTGTTGCCCAGGCTTTACCCCAGTGATGCCTCTGTGGAAGTACTCTCCCTTCTCAAAACTTCTAGATTATGAAAAAGTGTAAAAACATCAAAATATTCATAGCAGCCCTGTTTGTGGTGGCAAAGAATTGGAAATTAAGTAAATGTCCTTCAACTGGAGAATAGCTTAACCAACTGTGGTATATGTATGCCATGGAACACTATTAATCTATTGGAAACTAGGAGAGAGCATGGTAGGAAAGCATGGTAGGATTTGCCAAACTGATGCTGAGTGAGATGAGCAGAACCAGAAAAACACTGTACATCCTAACAGCAACATGAAGGTCATGATCAAACTTAATGAACTTGCTCATCTCAACAGTGCAACAATCAGGGATAATTTGGGGCTATCTGTGATGTAGAATACCATCCAAAGAAATAATTGTGAAATTTGAACAAACAACAAAGACTATTACCTTTAATTTAAAAAAAAAATCTTGTTATGTAATTTTACTATCTCTCTTATACTTTTATTTTTTTTCCTTAAGGAGCTTCCTCTCTTATGACATTCAACTTAGACCAATATATACCATGAAAACAATGTAAAGACTAACAGACTGCCTTCTGTTGGGGGGGAGGGGGAGGGAAGCAAGATTAGGGGAAAAATTGTGAAACTCAAAATAAATAAAATTCTTCCTAAAACTTCTTCCTAGTAAAACTTGATGTGAAATACCCATTCACAGGAACTCCATTCTCTAATTACTTAGCTAGATGGTCGGGAGAAACTAGGCAGCTCCAAGAGCTTTTCCTGAAACGACTTCAAATGAAATATCTAAATAGATCCTATAGCACAAAAATAGTAAATCAGTTTTTCAGAACAATACACCTTGGAGGAACTTCAGGAAAGTTCTGTCTCACATGGGTTAAAGGGAAGTGTAGCCTAACATAGGTGAGGAAGCTGGGAAGAAAGATGGAGTCTTTTAGACACAGCAAAGCACAATTCTTGGTGTAACAGGTCGGTGCTACAGCAGAACCCCAGTTTGGACGGCAAAGTTCATCTCTAGTATATGAATGTTATTCATTGAACTGAGTCAGGCTAGCCTAATGCAGGAAGAAAACTGTGAGCATCTGAGATACCAAAATGGAAAGTCAAAAATCAAAGCCCTGAACCCCAGCACCAAAAGCTTGGGACTGTATGCTCTCTGATTTAGGAGAAGAGAACAAAATGAGAAGAAAAGAACCTTAGCTAGACAAAACTATTATGTTGACAGGGAAAATAAAAAAGCCATCACAGAAGAGGAAAGCAGTAAAAATATGCCTTCATGTGAAACTTCGAAGAGAATTATAAATCAATCTCAAATCCAAAATGTCCTCTTTGAATAACTCAAAAATGATTTTAAAAATCAAAGGAAAGAAGAAAAATAAGAAAAATAAATGAGTCATGCAGGAGAACCTTGAAAAATTTTAAACCATAACAAAGCTAAAGAAAACAAAACCTTTAAAAGTGAAATTGGCCAAGAGGAAAAAAAGAAAACAACTCATTTTAAAGTAAAATTAACAAAACTGAAAAGGAAATCAAAAGCTAAGTGAAGAAAAATAAAATATTAAAATTAGAACTAGATAAGTGGAAACTAATGGCCATGAAACACTAAAATTCCATCATGCAAAAGAAAGGTGGGAAAAATAGAAAACAATATAAAGTATCTTTTAGAAAAAAATATCAAACTAGAAAATTGATCCAGGAGAGATAAATAATAAATTAGTGCTCTATCTAAAAGACAAAATTTATAAAAGAGTCTGGAGTGGGGTGTAAGTGGCCTCAGAGACAATATTGTGGGGAGAAGTCAGGAATTTTCTGAAGTTTTCCTGTTCCCTCAGAAACAATATTAATCAGGCCTTAAAATGTATTCTGAAGCAACAGAACTCACAAAGAACAGAATGAAACATTTTCCAACAAAGTCTGTCTCAGGTGAAATGGAAGTGAACTTAGGGCAGGGAAATGAAACTCATCATGTGGGTGACAGTGCTTAACAGGGACCAACTAGAGTTTGTCAGCTATAGGAGAGAGGGCAGGCTCAGTAAGGGTAAACAAGACCACCAGTTCAGCCAGCATGTTTAGGCTGGACAACCCAATCCAGACAGCAGTCTGCTGGCATTCTCAATGTGAATGATTCAGCCCAGGGACCAAGCATCTAGGTTTCTGAATGTGGCTAGCAAACAGACGCCTCCCCAACACAAGAAGCTTGGGACAGCAACCAGACAAAACTCAGTATTAAAAGAAAGTCAGAGAAAAGAGTGGGCTATAGAAAGTTAGTTTGGGGCTGGCTAGGTGGCGCAGTGGATAGAGCACCGGCCCTGGAGTCAGGAGTAACTGAGTTCAAATCCGGCCTTAGACACTTAGTAATTACCTAGCTGTGTGGCCTTGGGTGAGCCACTTAACCCCAATGCCTAGCAAAAACCTGGCAAAACAGTTTGAAGAAAAAGTCAGGCAAAACATCATCTCAGAAGAGAATGAAAGAAAAAAACTACTTTTGAAACTACAGAGGAAAATATGAATTATTTTCTAGTTCCAAAAGATTTCTAGGAAGAGCTCAAAAAGGATTTTTAAACTCAAATAGAAAAACTGGGAAAAGAAATGCAAGAAAAATTCAATCCCTTGCCAAAGGATACATAAAAATTAATAGAAGAAAACAAATCCTTTAAAATACAATTGCATAAGTTCAAAAACAAATGGAAATAGACAATAACTCCTTTAAAAACAAAATAGACCAAATTGAAAAGGAGTTGCAAAAGATAACTGAAGAAAGTAATTTCTTGAAAAATAGAATGGGCCAAGTGGAGTCTGATGACTCTTTGAGACATTAAGAATCAGTGAAGCAATTTTTTAATGAAAAAAAAGAAGAAACAAAATGTTTCATTGGAAAAAAAATTCACCTGGAAAATAGATGCAGGAGATATACTTTTAAGAATTAATGTACTATGTGAAAGCCATGATCAGAAAAAGACTCTGAACAACGTCTTTCAAGTAATCAAGGAAAGCTGCCCTGATATCCTAGAAAAAGAAGGCAAGATAGGAATTGAAAGAAGCCACCCATAACCTTGGGAAAAGATAAGAAAATGAAAATGCCAATGAATATTGCAGCCAAATTACAAAATTATCAGATTGAGTAGAAAATTCTGCAGGGTGACAGAAAGAAGCAATTCAAATACCAACAAGGCACAGTCATTATTACACAGGATTTGGCAGCATAAGCATCAAAGTTTCAAAGGACCTAGAATATGATATTATAGAGGTCACTAGGGCTTGGATTACTACCAAGACTCAACTACTTTACAAAATTGAGTGTAAACTTTCAGGGGAAAAGATTCACAATTAATGAAATGGGAGATTATTACATTTTGCAGATGAAAAAATAAGAGCTCAATGGAAAATTTGAACTTCAAACAGGTGAGTGAAGAAATATATAAAAAGTTAAAAAGGGGAAAGTAAAAGATTGTTGTTCAAAATTGCTTCCATTCCTACATGTGAGGAAGGTACTCATAACTCTTAAGAAATTTAGTTCTATTAGAGAAAGTTTACTTAGACTGAATCAATGGACAGATGTTAATGCTGATTGGATAATTCAAAAAATTAGATTCAAAAAGGATTATAATGGAATGGAGGAAGAGGGAGGCAGAATGGGCTGAATTATATTATATAAAGAGGTTCAAAAAAACCCTATTATAGTAGAGATAAAACAGATAGGGGAGGGGAATTGCTTGAATCTTTTTATTATCAGTACCATATAGTAATGCCTAAGCTATAAAGAGCCAAAACAGACAAAGAAAATGAGAGAATAATCTCCCTAAAGAATTTTGATGAAAAATGTTTTTAAAAATGTTAGTAAAGAAATTATACAAGTCACCACTAGGATAATACATTATAATACTATTGAATTTATACCAAAAATGAATGGATGATTCAATATTAGGAAAACAATATGTTTAATTGTTCAAATCAAGAACAAAGAATAGAAATCACATGAGTATCTCAATAGATGCTAAAAAAAAGCCTTTGTCAAAATACAGCACACATATTAAAATGCAAGAGAGCATATGAGTAGAGTTTTCCTTAAAATGATAAACAATATCTATCTAAAACCAGCAGCAAACATTTTTTGAAATATGATTAAAGTAGAAGCATTCCCAATAACTACAGGGGTAAAGTAAGCACTATTATTCAATATTTTATTACAAAAGTTATCTTTCACAATGAGAAAAGAAAAAGAACTTGAAGGAATTAGAATAGGCAATGAGTAAACAAAGTTCAATCCTTGCAAATGATATGATGGTACACTTGAAGAACACTAGAAAATAAACTTAAAAAAACCTGCTTAAAACTATTGCAAAGTAGCAGCATATAAAATAAATCAACATTTCCTTCTCTAATGAATAACAGTAAGAGATAAAGAAATTCCATTTAAAGTACCTGTAGATGGGACAGCTAGGTGGCGCAGTGGATAGAGCACCGGCCCTGGAGTCATGAGTACCTGAGTTCAAATGCAGCCTCAGACACTTAATAATTATCTAGCTGTTTGCCACTTAACCCCATTGCCTAGTAAAAAAAAAAAAAAAAAAGCAAAGTACCTGTGACATTAAAATTAAAAAAAAATACAACTTTGAAATCTAAGTTTCAAGAAAAACAAGAAATTATGTAGACACAATTGCTAAACATTTTTCCCAAAAATAAAATCTGATCTATGTTAATGGAAATATACCATTTGCTCATGGGTAAGTTAAACTAACATAATAAAAAAATAATAATTCTATCTAAATTAAATTGCTTATTTAGTGAGATTATAATCAAACAATCAAAATCTATTTTGGAGAGCTAGAAAACTTAGTAAAAAGGTCCAATTCAAGGAACAAAAGTTCAAAATATCAAGGAAATTAATGAAAAATACAAAGGACGGTACTCTAGTCATGTAGCATCTAAAACTATATTATAATGAAGCAGTCATAACTGTTTAGTGCTAGTAAAGAAATAGATAAGAGGATAACTGGAATTGAATAGTTATAAAAGAAACAATAGTAAATGGGTCTATTAATCTATTAGTTGATAATCCCAAAGACTGTAACTTCAGATATAAGAACTCAATATTTGACAAAAACATTTGTCACCCTCAAAAAATACTATAGCAAAAAAGTAGACACAGACCATCATCTCAAATTCTATACCAAGATAAGGTTAAATTTGGTACAAGGACTTAAACATAAAGAGTGATAATGTAGAACCATTAGGAGAATAATGAATTGTCTATCAGGGAAGTGTTTATGACCAAACACGAAATTGAAAATGTTATAAATTGCAAAATAGATCATTTTGATTCCATTAAATTAAGCAGTCTTTTTACACAAAAAACCCAATGCAACCAAGATTAGAAGGTATGCAGAATGTCAGGGAACTGCTTTTACAGCTATAGTTTCTGAAAATAGATTCATTTCTATGATATATAGAAATTTATTAAGCAATTTTATAATAATACAAGTCATTCTCCAATTGATCAATTGTAAAAGGATATGATAGGCAATTCTTTAAACTAAGAAATAAAAGCTATTGATAATCATAAAATGCTCTACATATATATTGATTAGAGAAATACAAATTAAAGCAACTCTGAGGTACCACCATATATATATATATATATATATATATATATATATATGTGTGTGTGTGTGTGTGTGTGTGTGTGTGTGTATCAGATTGTCTAAAATGGCAAAAAAAGCAAAATGATCAATGTTGGGTGGAATATGATTAGTGTTGGAGGGAATTTGGGAAAACTGGGACATTAGCAGCATCCTAATTCACTGTTTCTTGAGTTTTGAACTGATCTAACCATTCTGGAGAGCAATTTGGAAGTATGCCCAAATTACAATAAAACTGTGCATATTTTTTGTTTCAGTAATACCATCCTGAGTTGATAAAAATGGATAAGGTCCACAAGTGCAAAAATATTTATAGCAGCTCTTTGTAGTGACAAAGAATTGAAAATTTATGTATTTATGAAATGTCTATTAATAGACAAATGGCTGATCAGGTTGTGTTATATGAATGCTGGAGTGTTATTCTATAAAATATTAAGAGTAGGTGAAGTAAAGTCTAGAATGACTTACATGAACTGATGCTAAGTGAAATGAGCAGAATCAGGAGATCAATGTACACATTAACAGGAAAAGTCTGTGTTGATGAACTATAATGGACTTACCTGCTCTCAGCAGATCAGTGAGAGATCTATTATAGTAAATGCCATCCATGGGGCAGGTAGGTGGCCCAGTGGATAGAACACTGACCCTTGAGTCAGGAGGATTTGAGTTCAAATCTGGTCTCAGATACTTAATAATTACTTAGCTGTGTGACCTTGGGCAAGTCACTTAACCTCATTGCCTTGCAAACAAAATAAAACAAAACCAACCCCCCCAAAAAGAAAATGTCATCCACATTCATAAAACATCATTATGTATTTGGAATGCAGAGCAAAGAATGCTGTGTTCTATTTTTAAAAATTCTTCATGTTTATTCTTTTTTCTCATGTTTTCCTCCTTAGTTCTAATCTTTTTATAGAACCTGAATATTATGAAAATATGTTAAAAATAATTGTATAGCTGTAACCTGTATCAGATTAGTCAGTGCTATAGGAAGGTGTGAGGGGAAAGAAGGATTGTAAAAATGTGGAACTAAAAACCCTGTTAAAGGATGAATATTGGAATCTATCTTTGGATGTAATTAGAAAAAAAAATTAAAAAACTATGATAGAATGGTATGAATATACAGTTTTAAAATGAAGAAATTAAGTTTATATATATATATATATGAAATCATATAAAAATGCTCCAAATTGATATTTATTAGAGAAATGCAAATTAAAACAGCTATGAAGTATCACCTCACATCTTTCAGATTGGCCAAGATGCAGCAAAGGGGAAAATATCAATGTTGAAGAGATTGTTTGAGGATCAGGACTTTGATGCATTGCTGGTGGAGTTGTGAACAGATCCAGCTATTCTGGAGAGCAATATGGAACTATGCTTAAGAACAATAAAAATTTTCATTCTAGCATTCCCAAATCTATACCTATTTCCAGAAGCAATCATAAAAAATGGGAAAAGTTCCACATGTTCCCCAATATTCATAGCAGTTCCATTTGTAGTGGCAAAACTTTGAAACCTGAAAGGATGCCCATCTTTTTGGGAATGGCTAAACAAGTTATGGTACATGAATACTATGGAATATAATTGTTCTCTAAGACACCATAAATGGTGTGACCTTGGACAAGTCACTCAAGCCCCATTGCCTTAGATAAATAAATTTTTTAAAAAAGAAAACATAAGTGTGTGCAATGTTAACCTGAATGTTCATGGATGAAGGTAGAGGGGTGGGAACGGAGGATGGAAGGAAATTTTGTAATTTAAAAACATACGTGTGCATCTGCATGAAAAAAAGATAAAGATGCTATACAAACAAAAAAAACTAAAAAAATTATCTCAGCACTGGAAAATTATAATAGCTGTTAATTTCTTTATTTTGAGACAAGATATAGACCAGCAACTTGCTTTCAGCATGTGTCACTGTAACTTCCAATTCAATCCATGCCAAAATACAATGTTTTTGCTATTATAATCAAGGTGTTTCAACTGCCACAAATTAAAACAAAATAAAAAAGAAAGACAAGCAGTCTTCTATGCCCTTCCCAAAAAATTGTACAAACCAATCAGCGATAATATAATGAGGACCACATTTCAAAATATTTCGTGGTGAATGTATGTCATAGTGATGCTCTTGTGTGTTGTCATTTAAAGGTTTATGATTGTTAATTTAATTTATGATGAAGAGCAGCAAAATTGACCAAAGAGGTTTTTACTCCTCACAAACTAAATTTCTGCAAATTGCAAAAATAGTTTCAAATTAATGAGATGAAAGTAGAATAAACAAAAAAAATAATGTTCAAATAAAATTTTAGAGTGTCACAGTCAATGAAAGGTCATATTGAGACATTCTTCCCTTCCAAGTCAATTTAAGAAATCAAAAAGAATATTTGTGTCATGGGAATGCAAATTGGTTCAGAGTCCATATTGATGAAACACTTGTGATGCATTTACATGATGGTGAAAGTAGCAGCAGCTTTGGGAATTTTCAAATCGGAATTGGTAAGGAATCCTGGATATTAAATACTGGTTTAAAAAAATGATTACAGTCAGCTCATGATTACTGTTCTGAAGAAATTTCTCTCCCCTTCCAGGGCTCTGTTGTCTGTGCAAATGAAGTGGCTTCATGGACTCGAAGAATTGTAATGAAGTGTTGGGAGTTGAAAGGAAGACTAAACTCACCCAGCACAGCATGCGTGTTCACTCCCATAGGGAATCAAACTGTGAATTTCATAAAGCAAGAACTGTATTGGTCTTGGAAACATGAACACATACCCTTGGACAAATTCATTGTCTATACTAAATTCTGGGTCATTGTTCAATAGTTTACAAATGAGTAGGAAGGAGTAGTATTGTTTTTGGTCAAAAGAAATCAGGGACTTTAATAGTATCATTTCTATTCACAAGGGAGTAGATTTCTTGAGGAAATGTATGACTTTCAATGCAAAAGATTCAGCAATCCTAACAAATAGTATCAAGGTTAATTCCAAGAAATCGGGCATTTGTACTGCAAATGAATTAAAAAAAGAGAGAGAGGAGTAAACAGACAAAAATTGGATGGAGGACAATGAACAATTACTTATCATGAATGTGATATTTACTTACTATAAAATGATGGTAGATAGATGAAATAATAAGAAATAAAAATCTATGCATATGTTATTTGCAAGAAACACACTTGAAATAGAATTAAATAAGGTACTTCTTCTTAAGTAAAAAACGAAAGCAGGGATGGAATTCATGATCTTAGACAAAAACAAAAACAGACCTAATTAAAAGAGATAAATAAGGAGAATACATTTTGCTAAAGGATACCATAAACAGTGATGTATTCTCAATACTAAACATATTCATCACATAGCAAACATTGAAATGTTTGGAGGAAAAATTAAATTAATGTTAGTTGGGATAGCAAGCAACACTATGGGGCGGCTAGGTGGCGCAGTGGATAAAGCACTGGCCCTGGAGTCAGGAGTACCTGGGTTCAAATCTGGTCTCAGACACTTAATAATTACCTAGCTGTGTGGCCTTGGGCAAGCCACTTAACTCCATTTGCCTTACAAAAAAAAAACTAAAAAAAAAAAAGAAAAGAAAGAAAGCAACACTATGCTAGTGGGGAACCTCAAATTTCCCCTCCCAGAATTAGATATATCTAAAAATAACTAGATGAGACATTAAGTTACTAAATAAAATCATAATATGCATGTATATAAATGTGTGCATATGCATGTATATAAATGTGTGCATATATATTCATATGCACACATGCATACATACATACATATATTTGCATGTGTATGTGTGTGCATATTTATGGCAGAGGCAAGATGATAAAGGTCAAGACTTGTCAGAGCTCTCCCCCAAATCACTCCAAATACTTTTAATTATGACTCTGAACAAATGCTGGAGTGGCAGAAACCACAAAAATACTGAGTGAAATAATGTTCCAATACAACACAACTTGAAAGATCTTGGGAAAATCTGCAATGAAATTTTGCCAGAGGAAATCAATCCCAGAAATTCAGGAACAGACCAGAGCACTTGGCCAATTACCCAGGACCCTTTCTAGGGTGAGAGTGGAGCACAGTCTTGCACAAGCCTCAGCAGCATAGACCACAACCCAGCTGACCTCGGGAACCACTGAATCAGTAACTGCAAATGCTTCTGGAATTCTCAGCTCACAGTTAGTAAGAAGGATGAAAGGTTAAAGGCATCTCTTTTCTATCAATGAGGCAGAACCTTGTTACTTTGCTGATACTCAGATCTGAGGCACAGTCTTAGGTTCTAGTCCCAGGAAAACAAAGAAGACCACAGAGCTTACTTCTACAAAGAAGCAAATACCTTCCTCAAGTTCCACCGCAGAAAGGAAAGTTTATGATCACCCACAAACTCTCAGAGGACAGACCAGAAGAGTGTACGAGAATTAAAAACTTGTAGATCCTTAGCAGTATCTCTGAAAACAGCTACCAATAAATCCCCCAAAATAGGGACAGTGTACCTTCCATCCTGGAAGGAGAGTCTCATCTTAACAGAGTTTAAAATCAAGTCATAGGCTTAGGAAATGAACAAACAAGAGAAGGGAAAAACTGCCTCCATGGTGTAAGATAAAATCAATGACAACAGTCTCTAGGGAAAATATGAATTGATCTCACACCATAGAAGTGCTTAAAAATGATTTTTAAAATCAAGAATGGAAAGTAGAGGAAATATTTGAAATAGAAATGAGAGCAATGCTGGAAAATCATGAAAACCAAGTCAACAACTTAGTGAAAGAGGCACAAAAATTACTGAAGAAAAGAACAACTTAAAAATGAGACTGGGTCGATTTGAAAAACAGATCCAAAAAGCCAAAGAGGAGAATACTTTAAAAAACAGAACTGACCAAATGGAAAAGGACATACAATAGCTCACTGAAGAAAATATTTCTTTAAAGTATACAATTGAACAAAAGGAAGTTCATGAATTTGTGAGAAGTCAACAATAAATGTAGGAAACACTAGAAGAAAATGTGAAATATCTCACTGAAAAGACAACTGACCTAGAAAGTAGATCCAGGAGAGATTATCTGAATTACAAATTTAAGCATACTTTTTTTCCTTCATTTTTCTTGAGGCTTCTCTTTTTATGGGGGGGGGCAGAAGTTTACTTTCAGAGCATCACTATTATGTTAATGCTTTATGTGACTATACATCTTAACATTTATCAAATAACTTTATTTGAAAAATAAAATAAAATATAAAGTTAGATATAATGCACCCTTGGAGAAATCAGAAAGTGAATATGAAGGTATATAACTTGTCTTCAGTTGTACATTGCATCTTCACAAAAACTGTTGATTCATTGGGGCATAAAAACCTCAGACCAAAGGAAGAAAAACAGAAATATTAAATATATCCTTTCTGATTATAATTCAATAAAAATCATCTTCAATTGAGAACTGTGAATGACTTGATATAAAAATGTTAACTAAATGCTTTTCGCTAGATTCTAAAGAATGAGTAGATCAAAGAAAATAATCACAGAAATAATTTTATTAAATTTTCATTCAAGTAGTAAAATGCGATGACATTGCAGAAATTGTAGAAACCAGTTAAAACAACATATATGTGTGTGTGTATTTATTTATAGAAAATATCTCTAAAAGAAAAAAAACAGATCAACAAATTGGCCATGTAAATCAAATAAAGAAAAATAATTTAAAAACCTCAATGAAGTACTGAAATAGAAATTATATTGACTTTTTAAACTACAAACACTCTCAATCTATGGTATTCCTTTCTGTGACTTTTGTGGAATCCTGCCATGAGGGAAGCTTTATATACCCCGAAGGATATATTCATTCAGGTAGCTAGGTGGAATTTCAGGACAAATAAGGAACAGATATAGTAATAGCCTCAAGTTTTCAAATTGGTGAACATTAGTTCATCATTTCATGTACTAGTTTAGGGATAGAAATTCCAGCTATAATTGTTTTTTGGAGCACTGTATAAATTTTGTGCTTGACTTTTTTAGATGTGATCAGCAGTGAAGCACTTTATGCTAATCACTTTTTTAATCCATCATTCTTTTTTTTTTTAATTTTATTTTCATCCATTTGTACATGTATATATCTGAGTTCCCTTTCCACCCCCCTCCCTTCAGTTGGGAACAGACAGGTTAGCATTTTACATAGATATTTTATTTATTAAACATATTTACAAATTAGTATTTTTTGGCATGAGGAATTAGGATTAAGGGAAAGAAATACATAAGAGATAATTTTTATAAAGAGTTCATCAGATTCAATAGGGCTGTTTTTTTTTTCTTTTACGTGTGTGTGTGTGTGTGTGTGTGTGTGTGTGTGTGTGTGTGTGTGTATTTTGTTTCATTTTTTTTTTCTTCCTCTGGTTGGGGATAATATATTCCATAATCTGTCAAATATGGTTGAAATCACTTTTCTGAGCATTACTTAGGTGTCTGATGAAATAGCTGATTAACCTAAACTTATGGCAAGACCATATAGTCATCAACAAATATCACTGTCTAATATTACTGCACATGTGTATATCCAGATAACAGGTACCAGAAAATATCTTTGAAAGATAAAAGCTATATTTTAGTATGTATATTCCATTGCTGATATTCCTTTTAAGGTATCAAGAAAGGCATTTTGATTACCTTTGAAGAAGTTTATATATTAAAACAAATTAAAATAAATTATTTTCCAGTCAACTTTGGGAATCTTCTGAAACAAAAGACTTTCCTAATTTTAGTATTCCTCTTTATTCAATGAGACTAGAGTCTGCAAGATTGCTCCTAAATGTCCCTAGCTGCTTTCAAATGGTCCAATTCTATATAAGTATGTTCCCTCTGAATTCTCATGGGAGCAATGAATCAAAATAACAGCATGAATATCATTTTCCAAATAATATTTTAATTCATTCTAATTTTAATTTTCCCAAACAGAATGGAATTTGAATCAGATATTCTCTACTCATAGTCAAAGCCATTTTCCCCCTATACCAGGGCTTGTTTTGAAGGAAAAAAATAGCTATCATTACCAGATGATGAGGCACAATATTTATTAGCATGTGGCTTTAAAATAACCATAATTTCATTTACAGAACACTACTAGCTCACAGATATGATATATACTCATCCATATCAAGAAATAGAAAAGAAAATTGAAAATCTCCTGGAAAGCTAACTGATAGAATGATTAGTTTTATAGAGTGCTTACTTAGCCATGCATCAGGAAAAAAAAAAATTAACTGACTACCCATGGAGGGAATTCACACCAAATTCTCATGCTCAAATTAATCTTTGTTTGATCACTTAGATGATCTGTTCACATTCCAGGAAGAGAATAACAGGTAACATTACCTAGATAGGGATCCTTGTCCATGTCTATTCTTCATGATCTAATTTATGGTTGCAGAACATATTGTGTATTCATTGAGTGTGGGTGGGAAGAACACTAAATTTATTCTATCCTTTACTTTTGGGCCAATTCTGAGAAATAAGCAGAGCATATTAATGGGATTTTTACTGATTACAATAGTGGCAGAATTTATGATGAGTTGCAATTTTCTCTAAGTGGTCATTCAGTAAGCTATCCTCTAAATTAGTTAATATTATTGTGAAATTCAATATTAAGAGTGAACTTCATTTTTAGTACAAGATAGTTGAAGATTTGATCTGCTGCTGATGAATGAGAATGAGGGTAATGATAATGGATACTTAACTTTTTCTTAGACTGCCATTCACCTACCATAAGTATTGAGAAAGAAAAATAAATTATATTCATTCTTAAAGATTTCTGCATTTTTGCTGAGAAATCTCATTATATGCATTCTCAGTGAACATCTGATACCTTTCTCTTTTCTCTAGTGTTTTCCTCCTTCCCCCGCACACACACATTTCAAAGGAAAGCCAGTATAAAACAGGATGAAGGGAAGGAAGAAAAGAGGAGAAAAGTCACAACCATCAAGGAGCTTATATCCTAATGGGGAAAGACAACACATAAATATGTTCTGCAAAATTTGAAAGAGGGGTGGCTAGGTGCGCAGTGGATAGAGCACAGACCCTGGAGTCAAGAGTACCCAAGTTCAAATTCGGTCTCAGCCACTTAATAATTACCTAGCTGTGTGGCCTTGGGCAAGCCCCTTAACCCCATTGACTTGCAAAATAATTAAGAAAATTTGAAAAACAAGAGCAGTGGGGTATGTTTTGATATCAAGAAATTCAGAAATATCTGGAGGAGAATGTAAACAAGCTGTCCTGGCTCCTTTTACAAAATGAAGATAGGGAGAGATGGCTTATAAGGATAGTTCAGGGTGATCTGGAACCAGGGACCAATGAGCAGTTCCAGAGCAATGACGGATTAGTTGCAAAGAAAATTTTCAGGATAAACCAGCATAATGAGGGGAGGGCCAATATTTGATGTGTAGAAAAGCAGAGAAAGACCAGGAGGAAAAAAATAGTCTTTGATTACCCAAAATGTTTCAAAAACTAAAGTTCTCAAGTATTTCTTCTACTCTTTAAATACAGAGTCTAGCATAGGGTAGGCACATTAGTGACTAAGAAAGAGACATTTATTAAGCATTTTATGAGCATAATGACTATAAGTAAGTAATTAGAGCCACATATGCTGGAGACACATATATCAACAGCTAGTAAGCGTTAAGATTCTGAAGTCTGACTTGAATTCAGGTCCTCTTGACTCCAGAACTAATGCACTATCCATTATAACACCTTCAGTATTTTCAGTTATAATTTCTTATCATATTTCTTTACATCTTTTTTCTCCCCATTTATAATATTCTCTATTCTTCACACCATCCCTCCTAACCACCTTTTTTAACTTTTGACCACCATCTCCCTCAATTTGCCCTTCCATATATTATTCTACCTCTTTCTTTCCATTTTTTCCTTTTCTTCTGTCTTCCATTCTATTAGAACCTCCTTCAAATTTCTTTCCCTTTCCCCTTCCTGTTTCTCAGTAGACTAAGATAATTTTCTAAACTCGATTGGAAATTCGTGTTATTGCCTCTTTGAATCAAATCTGATATGAATAAAATCCAATCTGCTCACACCCTCCCTTCATTCCCTCTATTATAAGTATTTTATCATCTTCATGTTATATCTTTTAGTCTTTTATGCCTCCCACTTTCTTCTTCTTCCAGTACAATCATTTTTTTCATGTCTTAACAGATAATACATATCACAACATGAAAACCAACTTATCCCAAAACCTCTCCAAGTATTCTCATTCTTTGGGCAACAAGGAAGCAGAATGGGTACATCATTGACTCTGGAGTCAGGAGACAGAGAATTTGAATCCAGCCTCAGACACTTGGCATTTACTAGATGTATGACCTTGGACAAGTCACTTAACCCTGATTGCTTTGCATCCAAGGCCACCTTCAATCATCTTGATTTTATATTTGGTCACTGATGCAAATGGCTCAGCATGAGAAAATGAGACTGCTGACTTAGAACTGCCCCTCCCATCATTCAAAGCCAATTAATTTACATTTCATGGCATCACCTCCATGATATCATGGTCTTCTTTGAGAATGAAGGACAAGTATCATTATCATCATAGTCATAGTCTTAGTCATCATCATCATCATCATCATCAATCTACTTGTCCTAATAAAAATACAGCTCACAAGAGATATCAAAAGTTACAAGTATTATCTTCCTGTGTAGAGATTTCAACTTTTAGAATAATATAGACTTTTTTTGTGTTTCTTCTTTAATGTTCTATGAAACTGTTAAATCATGTATTTGAAGTTTGAATTATTTGTTATTTAGCTGTGGTAATTTTTTAGGAAAGTTTGAAAGTCTGCTATTTTGCTAAATATTCATCTTTTCCTTCAAACAACAATGTACAATTTTGGTGGATACTTCATTCTTGGCTGTGATCCAAGCTCTTTTCCACTTTAGAATATCATATTCTAGACCTTCTGATTCTTTAATTTTGACTTTGCTAAGGCGTATAATTCTGACTGTAGCTCCTTGTTATTTGATTTATTTTTTTCATTTTGGCTACCTGTAGCATATTCTACTTGAACTGATCATTTAGGAATTTAGCTACTATATATCATGGAGTTTTCACTTTGGGGTCTCTTTCTCTTTTTTTCTTTTCTTTCTTTATTCATATTTTTGTACAAATGATTTTTTATACATTACTAAAATATTCTTGTTTAAGTGTAAACATAATACCTTCTCCCCTCAAAAAATATATACCCACATGAGCAATAAAGGAAAGAAAAAATTAAAATTCAAAATAATAATAATGGTAATAATAATAATAATAATAATAATAATAAGAAGAAGAAGAAGAAGAAGAAGAAGAAGAATGTGCAGCCAGGTGGTACAGTGGACAGAGCACCAACCCTGGAGGCAGGAGCACCTTATTCCAAATCTGGCCCCAAACACACAACAACCACCCAGCTGCCAGCTGTGTGACCCTGGGCAAGCCACACCAACCCCATTGCCCTGTAAACACCAAAAAAAAAAAAAAAACAAACCCCTCACTAAAATGTAAAATAAAATAAAATAAAATAGATGAAATAATAGTAATAATAATAATAATAATAATAATAGAGGCAGCCAGGTGGCACAGCAGACAGAGCACTAGCCCTGGAGCCAGGAGTACCCAGGTCCATTTCTGGCCTCAGACACCCAACAGTCACCCAGCTGTGCAGCCTCAGGCAATCCACCCTGTCCCATTTGTCCTGTAACCCCCCCAAAAGATGATGATGATGATGATGATGATGATGATGATAATAATAATAATAATATGCTTCAGTCTATGTTCCAACGCCTACAGCTCTGTCATGGGTGGATCACATTCTCTATGATAAGTCCATCACAAAAGGGACTTCCATATTTTTCCACCATTGCCATTGCTAATTGCAAATCCCTCCATTCATACTTCCCCAATACCATATGCTCTATTTTCTCTTTCCTTTCACTCTGTCCCTCTTTGTAAATGTGATGTAGGGTAGCTGAGTGGCACAGCAGACAGATCCCCAGCCCTGGGGCCAAGAGGCCCTGAGCCCACATACCATCCATTAGCTCCATCATGCACCTGGACCTATGGTTCTGGACAGGCCACTCAATCCCATTCCCTTGCAAGAATTAAAAAAGAAAATGTGTTAGGTCTGACAACTCCTCCACATGGTCCATCCTCTCCTGTATCACTCACATCCCCCCTTCCCCCTGTCCCCCTTCTATCCTTCTTACTCTAGATGTCTATACTCCATTGAATACATATATGTTGTTTCGTCTCCTAGCCAGCTCTGATGAGAGCAAAGATTCCCATTCCCCCTTTCTATTCCCCCCTTCCATATCATTGCAATAACTCGTTAGAATAAAAAAATCTAATTATATGAAATATCTTAGCCGATTCCACCTCCCCTTTTTCTTTCTCCCATTACATTTCCCTTTTAGCCATTGACTCCATTTTTACACTATATTATATCTTCAAATTCAGCTCTCTCCTGTACTTCATCTATAAAAGCTCCTTCTACATGCACTATTGAATGAGAAGGTTCATGTAAGTATTATTAGTATCATTTTTCTGTGCAGAAAGACATGTAGCTCATCATCATTAAGTTCCTCATAATTTACTCTTCTCCTCCACTCTCTATGCTTAACCTGAGTTTTATATTTGAAGGTCAAACTTTCTGGTCAGCTCTGGCCATTCCAACAGGAACATTTGAAATTCCCCTGGTTCATTGAAAATCCATTTTTTTCCCTGGCAGAGAATGTTCAGTTTTGCTGCGTAGTTGATTCTGGGTTACATTCTGAGTTCCTTTGCCTTCTAGAATATTATATTCCAAGCTCTATGAGCTTTTAAGGTAGTTGATGCTAAGTCCTGTATGATCCTGACTGCAGCTCCATGATATTTGAATCGTGTCCTTCTGGCTGCTTGTAATATTTTCTCTTTGACTTGGGAGTTCTGGAACTTGGCTATGCTGGGGGTTGCTTTTTTGGATCTCTTTCTTGAGGAGATCGGTGGATTCTCTCAATTTTTATTTTGCCCTCTGCTTCTAGGATATCAGGGCAATTTTCCTGTAGTAATTCTTTGAAAGTGATGTGAAGGCTCTTTTACTGATCATGACTTTCAGGTGTTCTAATAATTTTTAAATTATCATTTCTGAATCTGTTTTCCAGATCAGTTGTTTTTTCAATGAGATGTATCACATTTTCTTCTAATTTTTCATTCTTTTGGTTTTGAAGTATTGTCTTGATTTCATGTAAAATCAGCAGCCTCCCTCAGTTCCATTCTACATCGGAAGGATTTGTTTCCTCAGAGAGCTTTCTCATCTTCTTTTCCATCTGGCCAATTCTGCTTTGTAAAGCATTATTCTCCTCAATAACTTTTTGAATTGTATTATCCATTTGGCCTAAGATGATTTATTTTTAGGTTTTTTGCAAGGCAAACAGGGTTAAATGACTTGCCCAAGGCCACACAGCTAGGTAATTATTAAGTGTTTGAGACTGGATTTGAACCTAGGTACTCCTGACTCCAGGGCTGGTGCTTTATCCATTACACCACCTTAGCTAACCCTAAGATGATTTTTTTTAGGTTTTTGCAAGGCAAATGGAGTTAAGTGGCTTGCCCAAGGCCACACAGCTAGGTAATTATTAAGTGTCTGAGACTGGATTTGAACCCAGGTACTCCTGACTCCAAGGCCAGTGCTTTATCCACTATGCCACTTAGCCGCCCCTAAGATGATTTTTAGCATGGTATTTTCTTCAGTAGTTTTTTGGATCTCCTTGACTAAGCTGTTGATTTCTTTTCCATGTTTTTCCTGCATCTCTCTCATTTCTTTTCCTAATTTTTTTCTATCTCCCTCCCTTGATTTTCAAAGGCTTTTTTGAGCTCTGTCTTAGCCTGAGCCCAATTTCTGTTTTGCTTGGAGTCTTTAGATGCAGAAGCTTGTGCTTCCTTATCTTCAGATTGAGTGTTTTGATCCTTTTTGGAATCATAGACTAAGTATTTCGCAATGTCATTCCTTTTTTTTTTCTCTGCTTACTCATTTCTCCTCCCTGTGCCTGGTTTTGGGGTGCTTGCTGAGCTTTTGACTATTATTGGGACACCCCCCCAGCAAGGATCTCCATGTGTGAGGCTCTGTCTTCCCTCCTGGTCTGTTAATTGAGGCCAAGTGCACCCTCTGTAATGGGGCTGAGGTGAAGGGGCGCTGCTGTTCTATGGGGGGCCTAGACTGTGATCAGGATCTGAATGTGATCAGAGCCCCACAGTCCTGTTCCAGGATAGAGGACAGAGCTTGACAGTCTCTCTCCACTCCTCTATCTAGGCTCAGCACTCATGCCTGGGGACTCCTGCTTACCCATTTCGCCTGCTTCCAGTTCCTAGATCTAGGCTGCCATGGCCACAATGCTCACTGAGTGCCCTGAGGGCTGGGATTCATATGCTAGCTATGGCAGAGGTCCCTCCCACTGATACCCCAAGTTCTGCCCTGTGCTCCCAGCTTGTAGGTCAGGAAACTGCCCGTGCTGGCATGAGCCGAGGCTCCCAGTGCCCTGGAGCTACCTCTGGGAGGCTGAAGTTCTTTCACTCTGGTGGGCCATCCCTCTAACCCCATTGAACAGAGTCTTTCCACTATTTTCCTGGTTATCTTGGGCTGGAGTTTTGCCTTACTGTATCCCTTTGTGGATTTTGTCTCAAAAATTCAATTAGAGTCCTTATTTTATAAATTTGGAAATATCAGAGAGAGAGAGAGAGAGAACACCTAAAAGACGATCCTCTCCTGTTGCCATCTTGGCTCTGCCCTGGGGTCTCTTTCAAGAGGTGATCAGTGGATTCTTTTATTTTGTCCTCCCTTTTTAGGATATTGGGGAATTTTTCTTGATAAATACAGAAAAAATATTCAAGACATGGCTTTTAGGTAGTTTAAATTATTCTTAAATTATCTCTATTGGATTTACCTTTAAAAGTAGTTTTTCTTCTGAGATACTTTGAATTTATTTATTTTTGCCAGTTTTTTTTATTTCATTCAATATAGATTGTTTAGGTCTTTTAGAGTGATTAGTTTCCACTTGCCCAATTCTCATTTTTAAAGCATAAATTTCATTTAGCTTTTTTATTTTTCCCTCCAATAGTGTGAATTCTATTTTTAAAGATATTGTTTACTTCTGTCTATTTTTTTCCATTGGGACAATTCTACTTTTTAGGAAATTGCTCTGGGCTTCCAGAGTAGAGCCAAGATTTTGACATGAAGAAGCTAGCATACACCCAGAGTTTTTCCTTTCACAAAACTTAAGTGGTCACTGAACACAAATTAAAACTACACATCCCACCAAAAAAAAAAGGACAAAAGCCAAAGACATTTTCAATGATAGTCATCTTGGAAGCTGTTCTGTGAAAGTCTGACTCTTTGGTGGAAAAGGGTAAGTAAAGCCCAGGTAGGCAGAAGAGTGGGATAGCCAGCAGGAGGCTTTAGTCACAATGCAATGCCAGAGAACAGCATAGTTATATAGTAAGCCATCAGGAAGGGTCCAAACCTCAAACAACATCTGAACTCTGGAAACACTGGGACAAAAGAGTGGACTGGGTTGGGAACAAGCCACTGAATAGTCAGAACTTAGACAAAAAGGAGGAAACAACCCTCTGCAAGAGCAAGTTCTGGATTGTACAGATTGTACAGATTGTACAGATGACATCAACCACAAGGAATCAGACCCTGCCCTAGAATAAAAAGCTTGGATATATATATATATGTTCCCTAGACTCCAGGATTAGAGTTTCTACATTTTAATAAGAACGAAGTAGTAAAAAAAGAGAAAAGAAAAACCTAATAGAGCCCACATTATAGGAAGCTACTATGAGGATATAGATGACAATAATATCATCTTGGAGAGTTAAATTGGGGAAGTGTAGGAGAGAATATGTTTAGGGGACATACAATTGGCATTAGGTAATACTTTGGCTCGTGGGAATTATATGTCATTGGAATTTACTTGAAACGGGGCTATGATATAAAATTGTAATAATTTGGTGTGATTCATGACTCTTAAAAAGTATATTTCTAATGAGAAAGAAGAGGGGAGGGTATTTAGTGACTGCTAATCAAACAATCAGGCAATCAATCTGTGATTTTACTTTGATAGTACTTTGAGTTTATAAAGCAAACAATTAATCAATCTCTGACTTATATTAATTTGATTGATGATACTTCATTGCTAGTATTTGACTGATAATTCTGATACTGATAAATAACCAGGTGAAGAGGAACAAAGATGTATTAGATTAGAGGGAAAGAAGGGAAGATGTGAACACTGAGTAAATTCTATTCAATAGATATGGTCTAGAGAAGGAATATGAC
The DNA here is from genome assembly GCF_037893015.1 of Macrotis lagotis. Taxonomy (NCBI): domain Eukaryota; kingdom Metazoa; phylum Chordata; class Mammalia; order Peramelemorphia; family Peramelidae; genus Macrotis; species Macrotis lagotis. The sequence goes on from NC_133663.1 coordinate 100,247,254, forward strand.
ACATTCCCAATTTGGTTTAAAAATATATCCCACTCTACAGGAAGTGGAGGGGATAGGAAAGAAAAGGAAAGAATGTACTAATAAAAGGGAAGGAAAGATTTAAGAGAAAATAATCAGAAAGTTAAATTTTAAGAGAAAAGTTAAAGGGGAATGGGAGTAAAACTTAGGTGAGGAGAAATAAGAGGAAAGGAAAGAGAAGCACATGAATGGGGAAAATATCATGGGGAGAAATACAGAAATAGTCATCTTAAATGTAATGGGACAAATTCTTCAAGAAATGAAAGAGGATAGCAGAATGGATTAAATGCTAATATCTTACAAGATGTAGTTTACAAGAAATAAATTTGAAGTAGAGAGATACACCAGGGTAAAGGAAAACAACTGGTGCCAAATATATTATGCTTCAGCTGAAGGGAAGAAAATCAGTGGTAGCAATCCTGATCTCAGATAAAGGAAAAGCAAAAACTGATCTCATTAAAAGAAATGAAGAAGGAAGCTACATCTTCTTAAAAGGAACTAAAAGTAATGAAGCTCTATCATTATTAAACAAGTATATACCTGCTGGCATAACTGAAGGAAATACAAGGAGACAGATAATAAAATTTTAGTAATGGGGGATCTCAATCTCCCTTTTATGAGAACTAGTTAAACAGAGATGCAAATTAAATATAAAAGAAGTTAAATGGTGAACAAAATGTTAGGAAACTTAGATATGATAGATATATGCAGAAACATTAATGGGGACAGAAAATAATATATCATTTTCTCCCCATTATATGGCATCTGTAACAAAATTGACTATGGCTAGGGCATAAAAGTCTTATAATCAAATGCATGAAGGCAAAAATTAAAAATCAACCTTTCAGATCAATTTGCAATAAAAATTACATGTAATAAGGAGTCATGAAAAGAGAAATAAAAATAATTGGAAATTACATGGATGGATCAAACAGCAAATCATAGAAATAATCAATAATTACATCTAAGAATATGATAACAAAGAATTGTTCTACCAAAATTTACGGGATGCAACCAAAGCAGTTTTTAGGGAAAATTTTATCTCTAAATTGTAATATGAATAAAATGGAGAAGAGAAGATCAATGAATTGAGTGTGCAACTAAAATAGGAAGAAAAAGAACGAATTACAAATTCACAGGTAAATGCTAAATTAGAAATTCTGAAAATCAAGGCAGAGATTATTTAAATTGACTTTAAAAAACTCTGAGATTGGTTTTTTTTTATTAAAAAGCAATAAAATTGGATAAATTTTGGTTAATATGATTAAAAAAGAATATATATAGTATGTATATATATATATAACAAAATTACCAGTCAAAAATGAAAAGTGTGAATGTTAATAACCACTAATGAGGAGGAAATTAAAGATATAATTGGCAGTTATTTTGCCAAACTGAACGCCAATAAATTTAATAATCTGAGTGAACTGGATGAATATTTACAAAAAAAAAATAAAAAGTTTCCAGATTAACAGAAGAAGAAATAATATACTTAAATAACCCTAGTTCAGAAATTAAAGAAACCATCAATGAACCCGCTAAGAAAAAGTTTCCACCAGGAGTCAAGACACCAGTGTGAAGGCAGCAATTTCTAGAAACTCTTACGTGACAAAATTTCAAAAGCCATGAATATTATTACTCTAATCAAGGTTACAGGGGCAGAATGGGAAAGACCTATTCCACTAGGACCAGGGTTGGAGGAGGCAGCATGCAATCCATGCCTTGCTGGAGCAAACCTACTTTAACCTTCCAGGAATAGCCCATTGTGTGCCTCTGTCTCTGAGGGTGACTAGGTTTCTGAGTGTACCTGGATTATTGGGTCTGGGAGCAGTTTCCTGACTTCCTTGGACCAGGGATAGTTGGAGACAGATTGGAATGCCAATAGGAGAAATCTGCTGCACCTGAGTGAGCACATTCCAAGTCAAAGAGAAAATACTACATACTGCCAGAAAGAAACAATTCAAATAGTGTGGGGTTATAGTCAATATTACACAGGATTTGGCAGAGTCTACACTAAGGTCTCATAGGACTTGGAATATGTTCTAAAAGGATAAGGAGCTTGGATTACCATCAAGAATCAACTACCGAGCAAAACTAAACATCCTCTTTCAGAAGAAAAGATGGATTTTCAATGAATCAGGAGTTTTCAAACTTTCCTGTTGAAATAACCAGAGGTAAATAGAAAGTTTTATTTTCAAGCACAGGTATCAGGTGAAGCATACAGAGTGTAGACAGAAAAGGATAATTATGAGGGATTGAATGATGTTGAACTGCTTGCATTCCTACATGGGAAGAAAATATTAATAACTCATATGAATCAAGTCATTTATAAGAGCAGTTAGAAGGATATATGGAAAAAAGAAAGGAGGGAGTTGAATATAATTGTATAATATAGTATAAATATGGAGTCAATGGGTGAAAAGGCAATGTACTGGGAGAAAGGGAAAGAGGTGGAATGGAGTAAGATACTTCATGTAAAAGAATAAACAAAAAGCTTTTGCAATGGAGTGGAATGGGGGAGGTGAGGGGGAAAGGGTGAGCTTTCATTCTCATCAGAAATGGTTCAGAGAGGAAATAGAATGCACATTCAATAGAGTTAAGAAATCTATCACACTCTGTAAGAAAAAGGAGAGGAAAGGGATCAGAGAAGGGAAACAGGGAGAGGGGAGAGGAGATATTTGTGATAGAAGTGAGGAATGATCAGGGGGAAAGGCTAGTCAGACACAACATACTTTTGACCAGGGACAGGATGAAAGTAGAGAAAGAGAATAGCACAAATGGAAGTGGGGAAGAATAGAATGGAAGAAAATACAGTTAACAACAACACTTGTGGGAAAAAAATATATTGAAGCAACTTCTCTAATAGACTTATGAAAAAGAATGCAATCCATCCAGAGATAGAATAAATGGAATCTGAACTCGGAAGTATACTTTTTTTCCCTCTCACCTCATTTCTTTTTAGGTTTCTCTATCTTTGTGGGGGGGGTATATATACTTTCACAACAAGTTTCTTGTAATAATGTGAAAATAAAAAAAGAATTAATGTAAATATATAACAAAAGAAAGCATCTCCATGTCCAGATGGATTTAGAAGGGAATTCTCCCAGACATTTAAGGAATAATTAATTCCTATTCTACATGCATGATTTAAAAAAATAGTTCTTCCAAATTCCTTTTATGACACCAATGTAGTGCTGCTACCTAAATCAGGAAAAACCAAAGCAGACAAAGAAAATTATAGATCAATCTTTCTAATGAATATTGATACAAAAATCTTAAATAAAATTTTAGCAATGAGATTATAGAAAGTTATCATTAGGATAATACACCATGATCATCTAGAATTTATACCATGTAGGCAGAGATAGTTCAAATTAGTAAAACATTCAACATAATTGACCAAATCAATAACAAAACCAACAGAAATCATATAACTATCTCAATAGATGGTGAGATAAATTACAATATCCATTCCTATTAAAAACAATTGAAAGTTTAGGAATCAATGGAGTTTTCCTTAAAATAATAAATAGTATCTATCTAAAAACCATCAACAACTATTATGTTTAATGGGAATAAACTCGGACCATTTCCAAAAAATTCAGGGGTAAACAAAGATACCCATTATCACCATTACTATTCAATATAGTATTTGAAATGCTAGCAGTAGCAAAAAGAGAAGAAAGAAATTGAAGGACTCAGAATTGGTAATAAGGAAGCAAAACTTTCACTTTTTTGCAGATGTTATGATGGTATACCTAGAGTACCTCAGAAAATCATCTAAAAAGTTCCTTGAAACAATAAGCAATTTCAGGAAAGTAGTAGGATATAAAATACACTCATATAAATCATTCAGCATTTCTACATATATGAACAACAAAGCCCAAGAACAAGAGAGAGAAAGAGAAATTTCATTTAAAAAAATTTTAGAAAGCATTAAATAATTGTAAATCTACCTTCCCAGACAAACCCAGAAACTGTATGAACATTTTTACAGTTCTCCTCACCCAAATGAAGGCAGCTCCAAATAATTGGAAAAATGTCAAATACTCTTGATTAGGTCGAACTAATATAGTAAAAATGACGATTCTACTCAAATTAAATTACTTATACAATTTTGTACCAACCAAACAATTATTTTACTATTTGAAAAAGTAATGAACATTCATCTGGAGCAACAAACTGATGAAAAAAAATATAAAGGAAGGTGGCCTAGACCTATAAGATCTAAAACTATACTATAAAGCAGCAATCATCAAAACTACTTGGTACTGGTTAAGAAAAAGAGCAATGAGGGAAGCCAGATGGAACAGTAGATCAAGCACCATCCCTGGAGTCAGGAGGACCAGAGTTCAAATCCAACTTCAGTCACTTAATAATTACCTACCTGTGTGACCTTGTGCAAGTCACCTAACCCCATTGCCTTGCCAAAATAGAGAAATGAATCAGTGGCTTAGAATAGGTACAAAAGAAACAGTAATAAATGACCAGAGTAATCTATTGTTTGACAAATCCAAAGATATTAGCTTCTGGGATAAGAACTCACTATTTGAAAAAGATTCTTCAGAAAAACTGGAAATCAGTATGACAAAAACTTGGACATAGACACACAATTCACACCTTGCACCAAAATAAGGTCAAAATGGGTACAGGATTTAAATAAAGCATGTGGCACCATAGATCAATTAACAAGCCAAGAAAACCACAATCTGTCAGATCTATAGAAAGGGGAGAAATATATGAAAAGTAATAGAGTACTTTATAAACTGCAAAATGGATGATTTTGCCTATATTAAATTAAAAAAGGTTTTGCACTAATAGAACCAATTCTGCCAAAATTAGAAGAGAAACAGAAAGTTGGGAAATAATTTTCACAGTTAATGGTTTTAATAAAGGTGTCATTTCTGAAAAATACAGAAAAGTGCATCAAATTTATAATGTTACAAGTCATTCCCCAAATTGCTAAATGGTCAAAGGATATGAACAGACAGCTTTGAATTGAGAAATAAAAGCTACACATAATCTTATTTAAAAAGTGCTGCAAATTATTACTAATTAGAGTAATGCAAACTAAAACAACTATGATGTATCACCTCGTACCTATAAGATTGACTTAGTTGACAAAAAGGAAAAACAATTAATGGTGAAGAGTTTGTGGGAGGATTGTGACAGTAATGAATTATTGGAGGAGTTGTGAACTGATCCAATCATTCTGGAGAACAATATGGAACCCTCTCAAAAGAACAATAAAATTCAGCATTTCCCTATATCAAGAAGAAATCATGAAAAAGGGAAAAATTCTTACATATTCCTAAATATTCATAGCAGTTCTTTTGTAGTGGCATAGAATTGTAAATTGAGGTGATATCCATCAATTGGGGAATGGTTGAAAACCTTATGGTATATGAATTTCATGAAATACTATTGCTAAATAAGAAACCAAAAATTGTTGGACTCTAGAGAAGTATGGAATGAATTGCAGTATCTGATGCTGAGGGAAGGGAGCAGAACCAAGAGAACATTGTACATATTTTTTTTTAGGTTTTTGCAAGGCAAATGGGGTTAAGTGGCTTGCCCAAGGCCACATAGCTAGGTAAATATTAAGTGTCTGAGACCAGATTTGAACCCAAGTACTCCTGACTCCAAGGCCTGTGCTTTATCCACTATGCCGCCTAGTCACCCCAACATTGTACATATTAACAACAACACTGTGAATTGATCAGCCTTGATGGATGCAGTTCTTTTCACCAGTTCAGAGATCTAGGAAAACCCTATTAGCCCAGCTTTAGACAACGCTATCCCTAGGCAGAGGAAGAAAAACAAACAAACAAAAAAAAAAAAACAACTCAAGAATCTGAATGAAAACCACATTACTTAAAAATATTCTTCTGTATTTCTTTTCTATGTCATGGTTTTCTTTCTTTTCCCTCAATTCTAATTCCTCATACCAAACGTGAATAATCTGTGAACATATTAAACACAAAAGGTTTTGCACATTATTCACCTGACTGTTTGCCACTAAAGGAAGAGGAGTGGGGAGGGAGAGTGGATGGAAATTATGTAACTTAAAAATATGCATATTCATGTGGATAAATGTTGAAAAGCCTTCATAACATGACATTGGTCAAATATCAATTAAAAAACTGCTTTTTGTCCAGTCAGTTTTTCTGCTTCCTTTTGCAGACTTTTGCTTCTTTTCATTGTGCTCTTGTATAACTCATTTCTTTTCTTAATTTTGTTTCTTTGTCTCTTATTTGATTTTTCTAATTCTTTTTGAGATCTTGATGAGTTTTGGGGCATGAAACCAATTCATAATGCCTTTTGAAACTTTACATGTAGGTATTTTGCCATTTTCAATTTCTGAATTCATATTTTGATCTTCCTTGTTGCCACAGGAGCTTTCTATGTGGGCTCTTTGTTGCTCATTTTTAAAGGTGAACTCGGTCCTTGGAACACAGGAGGATCAGTCCTCAGTTTTGTGCTGGGAACCCATTGTCTGTTCACTGGCTTTCCATACTGTGTTTTCAAGTGCTGACTGTTTTTCCCCTAGGTCAGCAACACAGTTCTCCCATTCTCTGGCATAATGGGTCTACTCTTCTGGGTTTTGGCCTCATTGTAGAACTGCTAAGCTCCTAGATGCCAGTAGAGGTTGCAAGATTCTTAGCTATTGATTTGTGCTGTAACTAAGAGTATCCCATTAGTTTCTGCATACCATGCTTGTACTGTGTTTCACTCCACTTTTACTCAATTGACGTAAACCTTTCCTAAAGTAATTCCAAGATATCTGGAACTGATAAATGGCTTCACTCAGTGATTTTTGAGGGTTCTATCACTCCAATATCTGTTCAAAGACTTCACTTAAAGTTGGTTCAGAGGGAAACTTGAAAAAATTCAGTCAGCTTCCTGGCTTCTCTCTTTCATCTTAACTCGTGTGACTATATGGTGGTTATTGTTGTTTTGGTTAAGAAAAAAAGCAAGGTCTTTTATTCCACTCCAGATCAATTACACATTCTCCTTAGCTATTCTATCTCAGAGCATTTGACATTAACTGAAAAAAATATTTTGTAAAAAATATTTTTCTTTCTATTGAATTATCATTTTATTTAAAGTTGATGTTCACCAAACCCAGCCAAGATGATGGAGACCAGTCAGGCACTATCTTAATCTCCTCTGGCTTTCCCTCAGAATTAACATTAACCAAGCCTCTTAACAGAATTTGGTTCCACAAATACCCAGAGAAGAACCTAAGAGAATAAAACCTACCAACAAGGTCTGTCCCAGGGAAACATAGTCCAGTGGGGAGCAGAGAGCAAAGAGCAGAGAGCCAGTACAGGAGTGTCAGGGTAAAGCCAAGGCACTGTCCTTAGAATAGCAGAAGTGTTTGCTGTGTGGGGGTGGCAGGAAGAGATCCAGCACAGAAGCGTTTACTGTGTGGGGAGAGAGAGAGTTCCAGTTGAACAGTCAGACACCAATCAAGTCAATTTGGCTGGTGTGGCAGACCAGAACCATGACCATCTGAGTTTTCATTAAAAGTCCCATGTTTCCAGGTGAGTCTCTTCCCTCTCATTCGTTTAGAGAAAGTAACTCTATCCCCAACAAACACAGTAACAGATCCCAACCCCCCAGGCTCAGGAGAGGTGGCAGATATCCCCCAATGCTGACTGAGAATTAAGTAGATTCATTATATAGTCTGAGGGCCCAGTTCACTTTATTCAAGGATAACCCAGACCTTGCTACTCCCCCTACTACCTAGGCCTAGGGAGTCAGCCATTATTCAAGGTCACAGATACTCCAGAGAATGTGAGCAAAGACCAGTGAGAAAACCCCCAGGGATCTGAAAATTGAAGGTCTGTGAACCAGCCCAACACAAGATCCTAAGAAAATGAAGAAAGGTCAGTGAAAAGTTGGTTCCATTGATTGTTACCTTGAAGCCAAAGATCCAACCTCAGAGAGATCTAGAGCTTTAGAGGACAATATAAATTGGTCTACAGTCTAGAAAGACTTCTTAGAAGAGATCAAGAAGTTTAAAAAATGGTTGGAAAACTGGGAAAAGGAAGTCAAGAAAAAATGAAAATACAATTGGACAAGTACAAAAAAGAAAATAATTCTCTCAAAAACCAGAATTGGGCAAATGGAAAACTCCTTCAAATATGTAAATAATCAATTGGAAAAGGAGTTGCAAAAGGTAGATGAAAAAAATACTTCTCTGAAAAAGACTTGGAATCTGGAAAATAATGACTTCATGAAACAACAAGAATCTCTAAAACAAAACCAAAAAATGAAAAAAAAATAGAAGAAAATGTAAAATACTTCATGGTCAAATCAACTGACCTGTAGACTAGATCTAGAAGAGATAATTTAAGAACCATTGAACTTCCTGAAAACATTGAGGAGGGAAAACAAGCCTGAACTTCACACTTCATGATATAGTGAAAGAAAATTGCCCTGATGGCATGGAACACGAGGGCAAAATAGTTACTGAAAGAATATATCAATCCATTCCTGAAGGAGATCACAAAATGAAAACACCCAGGAATATTGTGACCAAAATTCAGAAATATCACATAAAACAGAAAAATCCTACAAGCAACCGGAAAGAAACTGGCTGCATCAACATAAAGGGATTGAATGGCCTGGAATATGATATTCTGTATAGTAAGGGAGGTTGAAATGCAGCCAAGAAATCACTACCTGACAAAATTGAGACTTCTGTTCTAAGGGAAAAGGTGAATATTTAATGAAATAGTAGACTTCCAACTTTTCTTCCTGAAAAGACCATAGTTAAATAGAATATTTGAACTTCAAACAGGAGAAGGCATTATAAAAATTAATGATATCCTGTAAGATGAAACTTGTTATATTCCCCACCTGGGGAAAGATTCTCATAATACTTGAGGACTGAAATTATTAAAGTAAATGTTCTTAGCCATAATAATGAATACCCATAACTTATCCATGACTCTAATAGAATTATTTAAAAATACTATCTCCTTAAAAGGGGGGAACATAAAAGAGATGGGAGTATGGAAGAAATTGAATGGGGTAAATTATATCACATTAAAAAATGCAAAGTACCTATTGAAACAGAGGGAAAGAAGTGAGAATGTGAGAACAACCTGAATCTTACCCTCATCAAGTTTGCCTTAAAGAAATACTAATACACACACACTCAGGTAATTTTAGAAACTTATCTTACCTTTCAAGTATTAAGGGGGGGAAAAGGGTAGGGGGGGGATGAGGGAGAGGAAAAAAGTAACTGACAGAAGGAAGGGTAGGAAAAAAGGGAAAAGGGAAAGGGGAAAGAAAGTGGAAGGGGTTGGATATAAGGGGGCAAACACAATGAAGGAAGTGGTATTAAGAAATAATACACTGGGAAATAGTGATAGGGTGAAAAAAGGGGGAAAATACAGCCAGAGGTAAGATAGCATGTAGGGCAATAGTTAGCAATTATAACTTTGAATATGAATGTGATGAGCTTTGCCATGAAAATGTATGGAGATAGCAGAGTGAATTAAAAAACAGAAGCCTACAATATAGTTTGCAAGAAACTCATTTGAAGCAGATAGGTACATACAGAATAAAGGTAAAAGGCAGGGGCAGAATATATTATGCTCAATTGAAGTGGAACAGGCAATCTTTATCTCAGAGAATGCATCTGCAAAAATAGAGAGATAAGGAAGGAAACTATAACCTCCTAACAGGTACCATAGTCAATGAAGCAATTTCAATATGAAATATATATGTACAAGTGATGTAGCATCCAAATTCTTAGAGGAGAAACTGAATGAAGTACAATAAAACAGACAGTAAAACTCTACTACTGGCAGATCTCAGCCTCTCTCAGAATTAGATAAATATAAACATAAAATAAAAAAGAAGGAAATTAATGAGTTAAATGGAATGTTAGAAAATCTATACATGATAGACCTTTGGAGAAAATTGAATGGGGATAGAAAGGAATATGCCTTTTTTCCTGCAGTACATGACAACTACATAAAAAACTGACCATGTACTAGGGCATAAAAACCTCCTAAGCAAAGGCAGAAAGGCGGAAATAGGGAATACTTTCTTCTCAGACCATAATTCAATGAAAATCATGTGCAATAATGGGCTATGGAGAGATAGACCTAAAACTAATTGGGAACTAAATAACCTCATTTTAAAGAATGAGTGGATCAAACAACAAATTATAGATAGAATTAATTATTTCAACTTAGACAATGACAATAATGAGACAACATTTCAAAACTTATGGGATAGAGCGAAAGCAGTTGTTACTAGGGGATATATTAGATGTCTAAATGCTTACATGAATAAAACAGAGAAAGAGGAAATCAATGAACTAAGCAAGCAAATAAAAAATTACAGAACAAATTTAAAACCCAATTAAATACCAAATTAGAAATTCTAAAAATGAAAGGAGAAATTAAAAGAAATCAAAATCAAGAAAACTATTGAACTAATAAATAGGACCAAGAATTAGTTTTGGTGAAAAAGATAATAAAATAGACAAACCTTTGGTTAATTTGATTTAAAACAGGAAGAAAACCAAATCACTAGTATCACAAATGAAAGAGGTGAATTTACCACCAATGAAGAAGAAATTAAAGTAATAATTTGGAACTATTTTGCCCAATTGAATGCCAATAAATTTGATAATTTAAAAGAAATAGATGAATATTTACAAAAATGTTAGTTGCCCAGTTTAAATGAAGAGGAAATGAATTACCTAAATAAACCTACCTCAGAAAAAAGAAATTCAACAAGACATCAAGGAACTGCCTAAGAAAAATCTCCAGGGCCAAATGTAAATTCTATCAAGCATTTAAAGAACAATTAGTTTGAATTCTATATTAACTCTTTAGAAAAAGAGGTGAAGCCTGAACTCTTCCTAATTTCTTTTATGACATCAATATGTTGCTGATACCTAAACCAGGAAAAGTAAAAGTAAGAAAATTATAGAGCAATTTCCTTAATGTATAAGGATGCAAAATTCTTAAATAAATTTTTAGCAAAGTGAATACAGCAAGTTATCACTGGGAAAATACACTAAGATCAAGTAGGTTTTATTGCAGGAATTCAGGGTTGGGTCAAATTAGGAAAACAGTCAGTATAATTGACTACAAGAGTAACAAATCTAACAGAAACTATATGATTATGTCAATAGATGCTGAAATTTAGCACCCATTCCTAATGAAAACACAGGAGAGCAGAGGAATAAATGGGTTGTCACTTAGAATGATAAGCAGTATCTATCTGAAACCATCAACAAATATTTTCTGCAATGGAGATAAGCTAGAGGCATTGCCAATAAGATCAGGGGTGAAACCAGAATGCCCATTATCACCACTTCTATTGAATATTGTATTAGAAATATAAGCTTCAGCAATAAGAGAAGAAAAAGAAACTGAAGGAATTAAAATTAGGAAGGAAAAAACCAAAACTCTCACTCTTTGCAGATGACATGATGGTATAACTGGAGAACCCTAAAAATTCATCTAAACACTACTGGAAGCAATTAGCAACTTTAGCAAACTCACATAATATTAAAAAAAACTCATATAAATCCTCATCATTTCTATATATTACTAGCAAGAAATAGCAGCAAGAGTTGGAAAAAGAGAAATACTATTTAAAATAACTTCAGAAAATGTAAAATACTTGGGAGTCTGTCAGCCACAACAAACTCATAAATTCCATGAAAACAATTATTAAACACTTTTCATACACACAAAAAAAATCAGATTTGAATAACTGGACAAATATCAACTGCTCATGGATAAGCTGAACTAATATAATAAAAATGAAAATTCTACCAAAATTATACTACTTATTTAGTGCCATAAAAATAAAAAATTACTTTAATGGGCTACAACACATTGTAACTAAATTCATATGGAGAAACAAATTCAAGAATATCAACAATTTAATGAAAAAAGTACAAAAGAAGATGGCTTAGTCTTATCAGACCTAAAATTATATTATAAAGCATTAGTCAGCAAAACTGTCTGATACTGGCTAAGAAATAGAATAGTAGATCAGTGGAATAGACTAAGTGCAAAAGAGACAGTAGAAAATTATTATAGTACTCTGCTGTTTGATAAACCCAAAGTATGCAGCTTCTGGGATAGGAAGTCACTCTTTGATAAAAACTGTTAAGAAAATAGAAGAAAAATGGCTGAAACTTGAATCAGACCAACATCTCACACCCTCTACCAAGATAAGATCAAAATAGGAGAATGATTTACAAATAAAAGACATTGACTTCCAGTCAAGATGGCAAAGAGAAGACAGGCACAGTTCTAAAGTCTCCTGATCTCTTCCCCATCTATCACATGAAACAAACCTCTTAAAAGAAATCTGAACCAGGAAACCCAGAAAGAAAAGCCAGGAGAGGAAAATCTACCTCAGGATTTGTCTCCCACAGCAGCCTTGGTTGAGTACGGGCAGGTGAGTCTGAGCTCCCAGGGAAGATCAGCCAGACCAACAGCTGAATCGGAACGGGGAGTCTGAGGGCCTGAGAGCCGGACCTGCTGGATCAGCAGTGGGGCTGGACGAAGGGGGCTTGGGTCCACGGGAAAGCAGGGGCGCTGGTGTTGGGGCTGTCCCCCTGGAGCTTGGGGAAGGGGCTGCAGGTAGAGGTCTGGTGCAGGAGAGCTGCGGACACCATCCCTGGGCTCCTCAGGTCTGAGAAACTCTGAGCCCACACCTCCATTGCACTGAGGCCTCCTCCCAAACAAATGCAAATTATTTCTGCCTCAGGCCCAGGTGTGTGAGCAAAAGAACCAGCCCAGCTGAGGAATCACCTCAGGCCAGGGTGAAGACCACCATTGATTGAAGGCACAAGAATTCAATTGCTCCAATTCCCTTCCTCAAGCAAAGGGAGAAGGCCTCGCAACCAAGGTCACAAACACCCCAGATAGGGAAACCAGCACCTCCTACTGGCCAGGCAGAGAAACTGCACTCAGTAAAGCCTTTAGAGATCCCAAGCCCAGGTGAACCAGCCCCACCCAACTCAAGATCTTAGCATAATGAAGAAGGGTCAGCAGAAAAGTGGATCCATAGAAAAATTCCTGGAAGGGAAAGACCCCAACCCAGAGAGACCTGGAACATCTGAGGAGAATACAATCTGGTCTCCAGCACAGAAAGATTTCCTTGAAGAAATAAGGAAGGAGTATAAAAATCAACTGGAAAATTTGGGGGAGACAATTAATACCTTGCAACAAGAAAACAAAACCTTAGAAAATATAATTGGACAAACACAAAAGGAGAATAAATCTCTCAGATCATCAATTGGACAATTACAAAAGGAGAATAATTCTCTCAGATCCTCAAATGAGCAAATGCAAAAAGAAATTAATTCTCTCAAAACCTCAATTGGTCAAATGGAAAGCTTTTTCAAAAGTAGAATCGACCAATTGGAAAAGGTTAATAAAGAAAACTCCTCCCCCAAAAAATAATGGAGTCTACAGAAACTAATGACTCCACGAGACAGCAAGAGTCAGTTAAACAAAATCAAAAAATAGAAAAAAATAGAAGCAAATGTGAAATACCTCATCAACAAAACCACTGACCTCAAGAATAGATCGAGGAGGGGAAACCTGAAAATTATAGGGCTTCCTGAAAACATTGAAGAGAAAAAAAGCCTGGGCTTAATATTACAGGATCTAGTGATGGAAAACTGCCCTGACATCATCGAATCGGAGGGCAAAGTAGTTATTGAAAGAGTACATCGATCCCCACCAGAAAAAGATCCTAAAAGGAAAACACCAAGGAATGTTGTGGCCAAACTCCAGAACTATCAGATAAAAGAGAAAATCCTGCAAACAGCCCGAAAGAAACAATTTAAATATCAAGGAGCCACATTAAGGATCACTCAGGACCTGGCTGCATCAACTTTAAGGGATCGAAGGGCCTGGAACAAGATATTTCGAAGAGCACAGGAGCTTGGAATGCAGCCAAGAATCTACTTTCCTGCAAAGCTGAGCCTTCTCTTCCAGGGAAAAAGATGGATATTTAATGAAATAGAAGAATTCCAAAATTTTCTGATGAAAAGACCAGAGCTAAACAGAAAATTTGGATATCAAACAGGAGGTTCAAGAGACACATGAAAAGGTAAAAAAAAGGGGGGGGGGGGCAGTAAAAGGAAAAAAATGCAATCCAGCAAGTTGAAACTGGCTATATCCCAGCATGGGGGGGGGGGGGTAGAGACTCTCATATATCCTGAGAATCCTGAGAAATGTAACTCTAACACAAAGAATATACCTAGCCAGAAATGCTGGACATCCATGACCTATCCATGATACTGATATCTAATGGGATGTAAGTGGCTTTAACTCCACTGGGGAGAAAGACTCTAATAACTCTTAGAAATTTGGTCTCTATTCAACAGAATAATATACTGAACTAGAAGGGACAGACACTCAGAATTTTCTATGACTTAGATAGAATGATCTAAAAAAATACACTACCTCCCTAAAAAGGGGGACAGGAAAGAGACGGGAGGAGGGAGGGGATTGAGTGGGACAAATCTCATTACACTAAGAGGTACAAAAAAACCTATGGTAATAGAGGGGAAGAAGGGAGTAGAGGAGAAACACCTGAAACTTCTTCTCATCAGACTTGGCTTAAAGTCAACCTACACATACTCAGTTAACTTATAAAACATCTAACCTTTCAAGAAGTAAAAGGGGAAAAGGGGAGGAGGGACAGAGAAAGGGAAGGGGAGTGGAGGAAATAAGGGGAAATAACAAAAGGAAGGGAAGGGAACAAGGAAAGGGGAAAGAAAGGGGAGGGAGTGTTATAAGAGGGCAAACACACTGAAGGGGGTGGTATTCAAAAACAAAATACTGGGGAATATGGATAAAAGGGGGGGGAGAGGGGAAAATACAAACAGAGGGAAGATAGCACAGAGGGCAATAAAGAATTAGTAATCATAACTTTGAATGTGAATGGGATGAACTCTCCCTTAAAACATGAGCAAATAGCAGAGTGGATTAAAAACCAGAATCCTACAATATGCTGCTTACAAGAAACTCATTTGAAGCAGAGAGATACATATAGAGTAAAGGTAAAACGTTGGAGCAATATATATTTTGTTTCAGCTGAAGTAAAAAAAGCAGGGGTAGCAATCCTTAACTCAGACAAAGCAGCAGCAAAAATAGATAACGTTAAGAGAGATATGGAAGGAAACTTTATCCTCCTAAAAGGTACCATAGACAATAAAGTCATTTCAATATTGAATATATATGCACCCAGTGGGACAGCACCCAAATTCTTAGAGGAGAAGCTGAAAGAATTACAGGAAGACATAGACAGCAAAACTCTACTAGTAGGAGACCACAAACTCCCGCTATCAGATCTAGATAAATCAAATCATAAAACAAACAAGAAAGAAATTAGGGAGGTAAATAGATTGTTAGAAAAATTAGATATGGTAGACATATGGAGGAACCTGAATGGGGATAGGAAGGAATATACCTTTTTCTCTGCAGTACATGGAACTTATACAAAAATTGACCATGTACTAGGACATAAAAACCTAATGATCAACTGCACAAAGGCAGAAATAGTGAATACATCTTTCTCAGATCACAATGCAATAAAAGTCATATGCAATACTGGGCCAAGGAGATATAGACCCAGAGCAAATTGGAAACTGAATAACCTCATCTTAAAAAATGAGTGGACCAAAAAACAAATTATACAAAGAATTAACCATTTTATCCTAGATAATGATAATAATGAAACAACATACCAAAACCTATGGGATTCATTCAAAACAACTCTCAGGGGATATATTATAGCTCTAAATACTTATATGAATAAATTGGAGAAAAAGGAAATCAATGAACTAAACATGCAACTAAAAAATTAGAGAAAGAACAAATCAAAAATCCCCAATCAAATACCAAATTAGAAATTTTAAAAATCAAAGGAGAAATTAATAAAATTGAAAGCAAAAAACTATTGAATTAATAAATAAAACCAAAATTTGATATTATGAAAAAAAACAAAATTGATAAACCTTTGGTCAATTTGATTTAGGAAAAGAAAGAAGAAAACCAAATTGCTAGTATTATAAATGAAAAAGGTGAACTCACCACCAATGAGGAGGAAATTAAAGTAATAATTCAAAATTATTTTGCCCAACTTTATGCCAATAAATTTGATAATCTAAGTGAAATGGATGAATATTTACAAAAATATAAGTTGCCCAGGTTAAATGAAGAAGAGATTAAATACCTGAACAACCCTATCTCAGAAAAAGAAATTCAACAAGCCATTAGTGAACTCCCTAAAAAAAAATCTCCAAGGGCCTGACGGATTCACAAGTGAATTCTACCAAACATTTAAGGAACAATTGGTTCCAATCCTGTATGAACTCTTTGGAAAAATAGGGAAAGATGGAACTCTGCCTAACTCTTTCTATGAAACCAATATGGTACTGCTACCTAAACCAGGAAGTGTTAAAACAGAGAAAGAAAATTATAGAACTATTTCCCTCATGAATATAGATGCAAAAATCCTAAATAAAATTTTAGCAAAACGACTACAACAAGTCATCAGTAGGATAATATATTATGACCAAGTAGGATTTATTCCAGGAATGCAGGGTTGGTTCAATATTAGGAAAACTGTTAGCATACTCAATTATATCAATAACAAACCTATCAGAAACCATATGATCATATCAATAGATGCTGAAAAAGCTTTTGACAAAATACAGCATCCATTCCTATTAAAAACACTAGAGAGTGTAGGAATAAATGTGACTGTTCCTTAAAATAATTAGGAGTATCTATCTGAAACCATCAACAAGCATTATACTCAATGGGGAGATGCTAGAGGCATTCCCAATAAGATCAGGGGTTAAACAAGTGTGCCCATTATCACCACTACTATTCAATATTGTATTAGAAATGTTAGCATCAGCAATTAGAGAAGAAAAAAGAAATTAAAGGAATTAGAATTGGGAAGGAAGAGACAAAACTCTCACTATTCGCAGATGACATGATGGTCTACCTAGAGAATCCCAAAAAATCATCTAAAAAACTACTGGAAACAATTAGCAATTTTAGCAAAGTTACAGGTTATAAAATAAACACCCATAAATACTCAACTTTCCTATATATGACTAGCAAGAAACAGCAGGATGAGCTAGATATAGAAATCCCATTCAAAGTAACCTCAGACAGTGTAAAATACTTGGGAGTCTACTTGCCAAGACAGTCTCAGAATCTTTTTGAAAACAATTATAAAACACTTCTCACACAAATTAAATCAGATTTAAATAACTGGGCAAATATCAACTGCTCATGGATAGGTAGAGCTAATATAACAAAAATGACAATTCTACCAAAACTAAACTATCTGTTTAGTGCCCTACCAATCAAAATTCCAAAAAATTACTTTAATGAACTAGAAAAAAAGTAAGTAAATTCATATGGAGAAATAAAAAGTCAAGAATTGCCAGGAGCTTAATGAAAAAAAAAATGCAAACGAAGGTGGCTTGGCACTACACGATCTAAAATTATATTAAAAAGCATCAGTCATCAAAACTGTTTGGTATTGGCTAAGAAATAGAGTGGTAGACCAATGGAATAGACTAGTTGTAAAAGCAGGAGAGGATTATAGTAATCTGCTGTTTGATAAACCCAAAGAGTCAGGTCACAGGGATAAAAACTCCCTCTTTGATAAAAACTGCTGGGATAATTGGAAGTTATTATGGAAGAAACTTAGATTAGACCAACACCTCACACCCTTTACCAAGATAAGATCCAAATGGTTACAAGACATAGACATAAAAAACAATAGTATAAGCAAATTAGAAGATCAAGGACTAGTCTACCTGTCAGATCTATGGAAAGGGGAACAGTTTATGACTAAGGAAGAGTTGGAGAACATCACTAAAAACCAATTAGATGATTTTGATTACATTAAATTAAAAAGTTTTTGCACAGGTAAAACCAATGTAATCAAAATTAAAAGAAAAGTATTAAATTGGGAAACAATCTTTACAACTAATGATTCTGACAAAGGACTCATTTCTAAAATATACAGAGAACTGAGTCATATTTTTAAAACAAAAAGCCATTCCCTAATTGACAAATGGTCAAAAGATATGCAAAGGCAATTTACAGATGAGGAGATCAAAGCAATCCATAGCCATATGAAAAAATGCTCTAAATCATTAATTATTCGAGAAATGCAAATTAAAGCTTCACTAAGGTACCACCTCACACCTCTCAGATTGGCCAGTATGGCCAGGAAGGATAATGATCATTGTTGGAAGGGATGTAGGAAATCTGGGACACTATTACACTGTTGCTGGAGCTGTGAACTCATCCAACCCTTCTGGAGAGCTATTTGGAACTATGCCCAAAGGGCAACAAAAATGTGCATACCTTTTGACCCAGCAATACCACTACTGGGTCTATACCCTGAAGAGATGAAGAAAAAAGGGTAAAAACATTACTTGTATAAAAATATTTATAGCAGCCCTGTTTGTGTTGGAAAAGAATTGGTAATCCAGTAAATGTCCTTCAATTGGGGAATAGTTTAGCAAACTGTGGAATACTATTGTTCTATTAGAAACCAGGAGGGACGGGATTTCAGGGAAACCTGGAGGGATTTGCATGAACTGATACTGAGTGAGATGAGCAGAACCAGAAAAACATTGTACACCCTAAGAGTAACATGGGAGTGATGTTCAACCTTGAAGGACTTGCTCATTCCATCATCGCAACAATTGGGAACAATTTTTGGCTGTCTGCAAAGAAGGGTACCATCTGTATCCAGATAAGGAGCTGTGGAGTTTGAACAAAGTACAAGGACTATTCCCTTTAATTCGGAAAAAAAACCCAGATGTCTTATGGTTTGCTCTGGTTACCTCTGAGAATTCTGTTCTCTTTAAGGATATGATTTCTCTCTCATCACACCCAATTTGGATCGAGATACCACATGGAAACAAAGCAAAGACTGAAGGAGTACTATCTGTGGGGTGGGGGTGGGGGGAGGGAAGCAAGATTGGGGGGGGAAACTGTAAAACTCAAATAATATCTTTAATAAAAACTAAAAAAAAGAAATTAAAGACATTATTATAAGCAAAGTAGGAGAACAAGGAATAGTTTACCTGTCAGATCTATGGAAAAGGAAACAGTTTATGATCAAAGGAGAGATAGGGAACATCATTACAAGTGGATAATTTTGGTTACATTGAATTAAAAAGTTCTTGTGCAAACAAAATTATTGTAATCAAGATCAAAATAAATGTAAATTGGAAAACAACTTTTATAACTAATGTCTCTAACAAAGGTCTCATTTCTAAAATATATAGAGAATTGAGTCTAATTTAAAATAATACAAATTATTCACCAATTGACAAATGGTCAAAGGATAGGCAAAGTCAATTTTCAGATAAGGAAATTAAAACTATCTATAATCATATGAAAGAATTGTGTTAAACAAAGACCAAAGATTATTACTTTCAATAAATTGTCCTATGTCTACATAATTTAGCTATCTCTAATATATTATTTCTTCCTCAAGGATATGTTTTTTTTTTCTTAACAGTTTCCATTTTGATCCATGTATAGCATTTAAAAGGGGAAGAAAGATTCAGATTGCCTTCTGTGGAGTGGGAGGGGGAGGAAAGATGAGGGAAAATTTGTTAAATTCAAAAACTTGCAAAAACTTAATAGAAACTACTATTGTATATAATTGTTTATTGTATATAATTGTATATTGTATATAATTGGAAAACAAATCATTTATAAAATGTGACATTTGGAGCTATTCTCTATTTTTGAATTAAAAAATACATTACTCTTCAACTACTTTGAACATTTGAAGGGAGAGTAATTATTGAAGCTATATTGGGAATATTTTAATCATGCTTATCTCTCTGGAATTCCCTTAACATTAAGAAAGGTTTTCTACCTAGATTGAAATTCCCTCCTTCCACATGTACAGTATAGACCATTTATATTTTTTCTCAATAGCACCTATATTTCAGGATTGTGATGAGAATAAAATAAGATAATAGTCATAAAATGCTTTTTAAATTTTTGAGTATTATATAGCCATTTCTCAGTATTTTGTTGGTATTGTAATTCAAATGTTTTCTTCTTGTGAAACCTCCATTGATGCTACTTGCTAAAAATAAAAAAGTTACTCTTTTAGATTATCTAATACTACTTTGTATTTATCTTTTGTCCATCATCATATCTTATTTTATAAATACTATTGCGTGAGTATTTCTGATCTCTTTGATTAGATCATAATCTTTTTCAGGAAATGGACTGAATTGTTTTTCCTCATGTGAAGCAGTATTGCATTATGAAGGGAGGACCAAACTTAACTTGAGGAAAGCCTGAGTGAAGTATAGCTTTTAATACAAATTATCTGTGTGAATAAGTAGCCATGGAAAAAGTCATTTAACCTTCCACTATCCCAAGGCAGCTTACTAAGATTATATTTTAATTTTACAAAAAAAATACTAATTTCTTTCAATGAATGAGATTTCTTGCTATGGATTTTGTAGAAAGGTTGGACCAGCTACAACCAAATGAAAATACTCACATTATTCTTGGTAATTCATATTAAAACATAAAATTTAATTTCTACGTGCCATGGTTTTTACTATCAGTATTTTCACTTACTGTGTCTATTGTAGTAGTCCCCTTTTTCTATGCTCCAGTTTACCAATATAAAATTTAAATTAACACCAAAATATTCTTCCTAATTATATTTAAGCTCAATACTTTCTTGCTTAAAGAAAAAGTAACTTTCAATAATTCCCCATGTTTGAATAAAATGCAAGTTACACAAGTATTGATTCCTCCAAAATCTAAATCCACTTTCCCTAGTCAACATTATTTTATAGTATTCCTCAATAATATGGTCTTCCCTTGAATTTTTTCTTTAATACCCAATTACATAAATTCATATTCAAATAATTTCTTTGCTCAGAGTTCTAGCTTACTCTGTTTCTATTTTTTCTGCCTTTGTGGTTTCTCTCTCTGTATCTCTGTCTCCACCAAAATAGATTAGATAGTTTTTCTTTTGTTCTGGACTCATGATATTAATGAAATTTTGTTGTTTGGAGTTTCAAGCCACATTTTTTTTTGAATGAAGATCAGAACTCTTTGTAATTTATATTCTTAAAAGTTTTCCATGTTAATGAGGTTAAGTAAATTCCCCAAGGTCAGAGTCAGTATATGTTAATGGCAGGATTGCAATAAATCTTCCTACCTTAAAGGAAAGCTCTCTATTCATTCACAAAACAATTTTCCTTTTCTATTTAGTTGTCATATTCTTATATTTTATTAAAGAGCTGTTCTTTTGAAAGACTATAAAAACATAATGGCAGAAATATTGTTTTTTAAATTCTGAAATTTTTATAGTGCAATTTTATAGTGTAAATTTAATGCAGATTTGAATTCATGCGTCTTCTTCAGGGCTTTCATTATTTAGAGCAGGTGAGAATGATTAAATTGAATTGAATGTGATGTTTGCTAAAGATTATAGTGATTATGAAAAACTTCATAACTTCTAAGATAAATTTGGAAAGGTATTGTCCAGTATTGCTTGAAGAAACCAGAACAGAATTTTACAATAGTGGATGTAAGAATAACACAAAGGGAAAATATATAGAAATATGAAAAAAGGTTAAAGAAATCTAAGGTGGAGAGGATAAGAGGTACAAAATATTAAGATAAGAAATAAAAATGTGGATTAAGGATAGGATAAGATAGGTTAATGGAATCAGATTTAGAATTTATCAGAGTTTATTAGCTGGAAAATGTGAAGTAACGTACCAAGTAACAGTTTGATTCCTATGACAGAATTTTTCTCACTTTTCGTAAGAGTTGTTAATGAAGAATAAAAAAAGATGAAAATTAAGCTTAACCAAGGAAAGGAAATATGAAAGTGAATAAGGTGTGTATTCTTTGGAATAAGATATGAATAGGTCCCTGAAAAATGATATTTTATTGTTCTGTTTTTATGTTTCCAAAAACTTTTAACTGAAATAGTACCTTCCATTGTTTCTCCGATACACTATCTCATTGATATTTTACTTCTCATGAACATTTTTTCTGTTCTCTTTTTGATATGTATATTATCTATTAAATTATTGAATCCGATGATTTAATTTTAAAAATTCTTAATTAAGTAAAAAATGAAATATTATCAAAATATAGTAATTTGATTTGATGAAACAAAGACAATTTATGCACATGTGATTAACTGAGTACTTTAATATTATATATGTATGTATGTGATTTGCATATTTTTATATTATACACATATAATATATATTAATTTTGTCTTGTTATTAATGTGATATGTGTGATGTTGTGTTTATTTGTGTGTGTATATGGGCAAGATATAAAAATAAAGCCACTTTCAGTGTCTAGGATATGAAAACCCCATGAAGTAATTGATGAATTAACTAACAGAGGATAATGTTAATCCTTAACCCATTCAAAATGTATGAAATTTAAAATAATATGAGCAAAACAAATTGAATGGAGGAGTTACTTGAATGTTTAACTGAGGAAAAAAGGAAGATAATTAAATAGCTAGGTGAAAGAAATCAAAAATGAAACTAATCAGTTAAGCAAAACTCAAAGTAGGAAAATAGGTAATGAACAAGAAAGGTTGAGATGGGCTTGAAGCAAAACAGAAGAAAGGCCATAGAAGTAGATTAAATTAAAGAAGACAGCTAAAATATTTGGAAAAAATATACTACACATCTATAAAAATAAAGTAAAATATAATAGCAGAAATATTAGAGAAAATCCATAAGATTAAATATAAATGCATTAAGCAATTCCACAAAATGAAAAAGAGTAACATTGATAAAAATGCAAATCTCCATAAATTTGTTGCATTTAAGAATCATATCTTAAAAGTAAAGAATAATGATAAAATGCTTGGAATATTTAAGGTGCAATGTATATCTATAAAACAAGAGTTGTAATCATGCTATCAGTGGAGACAAAAATAAACATTAATATCAGTGGGATTCTATATTAAATGTTTCCTTTTGAAACAATTGAGTTATTTCACCATCTATATTAATAGCGTATTAGTTATTAAGTACCAAAAATATACTAAATACTCCTTTTTTGTGGGTCTTGTCTTGGCATCCTTCAGCTAGCTAGGATAAATGATATTGTTCATTGATTGTTGAATGCTTTTTTACATTTTGTTTTCTTTTTGAAACTGTAATTCCATTTTTTTCTGGGAATATTTTTTTATTTATAATTTCAGGCTTTGCAAATTTTGTCTATTTTTCCAATATGCAGGAAGAAAAACCTAAATTTTGTGAATATGTGGGCTATGTGGTGCCCATACAGCACACTTTCTTCAGGTTAAACAAAAATTCTACTTGCCTTCAACCTTTGCTTGGAGAGAGATTGAGCTTCCCTTATTTTTATTAATTGAAACTCTTGATTATTCTAAATTGCTAACTACTGTTTAATTATACAGTTAAAATAAAGCATATTTTTAAAAGAAGATCTTGAAGTCTGAGTTGTGAATTTTATAATATATATCTTACTTTTTCATATATCACTTGCCTTCAGATACATATCTTCATCTACTGTACTTTATTCATTTTAGATCCTCTGCCTCATGGAAAAGGTACTTATTTTATATAGCATACTGAAGAGGGTGACATATGGAAGGAATATAAATTAAGATGATGCAATTATATTTTTAAATATATACATTTGAACATAAAACATGATGGCAACATAAAACATGATGGATGGCAACATAAAGGCAGGGTCTTGTTTAAGCTCTCCTCCAAAATCCTTTAAAATGCCATTAAACAATGACTCCAAAGAAATTATATAATGTTATAAACCACAGAAACATAAAGTGAAACAATTTTGCAACCCAAGAAAATTTAGATCGCTGTCAAAAGTCCGTTGCACTTAGGAGAGAGTGAAACACATTCAGACATCAACTACACCAGTGCAGACAATATCCAAGCAGATCAACAGTAGGCTTTGGAAGCCATTGAATCAGCTGAAATATTAGATGCTTTTGGAGACATCAGCCACAGATGCTAAGGGCTCAGAACAACTGGTCAAAAATATATTACAGATATCTCTGTGCTAATACTGATACAGATGCTTGTCTTTTGTTCATATTCAAGTCTGCATTACAGTTCTGGGCTACACTCCCAGCATGAAGGGGAATACTAACAGACCAGGGCTTGCAACTTCAGAGATGCAGGCACCTTCATCATAGTGCAAAAAGAGAAAATAATGTTTGTTATCACTCAGATCAGAAAAGAGTCAAGGATTGCAGTAAACACAACTCTCCTTGGAGGAACTGAAAATTTGGACATCCCTATATAGACCTCTGAGAACTGGTACAACAAACCCCTGAAGCTTGGAATTGTGTTGCCTCCACCCTAGAATGAGAGCACTACTTTAAGAAAAGAATTAAAACAAGTAATGTACTAAGAAAATGTGCAAAAAATAGGAAAATGATGACCATAATAAGTCACTATGGAGAAAAGTAATATCGAAACACATACTCAGAGTAAGATAATTAAATCAAATCTTTTATATACAAAACCTCGAAGAAAAACATGATTTTGTCTCAGGGCATAGAAGGGCTCAAAAATAAGTTTTTGTCAATTTGAAAATCAAATAACAGAGGTAGAAGAAAAATTGGGAAGAAAAATGAGTGATGCATGAAAATCATGAAAACTGAGTCAATAATTTGGAAAAGAAGATAAAAATTAAAAATGAAGAAAATACCACCTTAAAATAGTATAGGTAAAAGAGGTACAAAAATACATGGGAAAAGGTATTGCTTACAATATTGACCAAAATGAAAAAGAAGGTGCAATAACTCACTGAAGAATATTATTCCTTTAAAAGATAACTAAGCAAATAGAAATTAAGGATTTCATGAGAAATCAAAAAAATCAAGTAAAACCAAACAAAGGGGAAAAAAGAATACTATTGAAATAATTTATAGGATAAAATACACTGAACTAGAAAATAAGATCCAGAAGAATTGATTTAAAAATAATTGAGCTACTTGAAAATCATGACAAAAATAATAGAAACCAGACATCATTTTTCAAGATATTATCAAGGAAAATTTTTCCTGAAATTCTGCAAGGAAAGAGTAAATACAAATGGAAGCAACCCACCAGTCACATACTGAAAAGTATCACAAAATGAATATAATCAATTTCCAGAACTTCAAGTTCAAGGTGAAGATATTGCAGCAGTCAGAAAGAAACAATTCAAATATCATAGAACCAAAGTCATAGCACAATATTTAGCAGATTCTACATTAAAGAATGAGGGGAAGGGAGGTGGGAATATGATATTTTGGGAATCTAAAACAGATTACAAACAAGAATCACCTACCCAGCAAAATTGAGCATGTTCTTTCAGGAGAAATGATGGCTATTCAATGATATAGGTGACTCTCAAACTTACCTGAAGAAAAGATGATAGCTAAATAAAAAATTTAATTTTCAGATAAAAGTCAAGAGAAGCATAAAAAAGTAAACAAAAAATAGACCATCATAAGACACTTAATGAGAAGAAACAGGTTACATTTCTTCATGGGAAAATTATACTGGTAACTACTAGGAAAATTCGTATTTTATTTACACTTAGGAGAATATGTAGGCAGTGAGTAAGTTGAAGATAAAGATATTGTATCTTAAAAATTAATTTAAAAGTTGATAGAGGTTTGTGCTAGGAGAAAGGGATAGAGAGAGATAGAATAAGGTAAATTATCTGCAATAAAAGAGGCAAGAACAAACTTTTTTCATTGGAGGGGAAGAGAATGGAGCTGAGTGAACCGTACTCATCATAATTGGCTCAAAAATATATTAACATACATAGTCATTTGGGCATAGCAATCTATCATACCCTGCAAGAAAATAGGAGGGAAAAGGGATAAGAGAAACAAAGGGAAGGGGTAACAGTAAAAAAAAAAAAAAAAAAGAGGAGAGTGATAAGAAACAAAGCAATTTTGTAGAAGAAGAGTATTTTGTTTTGTTTGGCTTTTGCAGGGCAATGGGGGTTAACTGACTTGCCCACGGTCACACAGCTAGGAAATTATTAAGTGTCTGAGGTCAGATTTGAACTCACGTCCTCCTGACTTCAGAGCCAGTGCTCTAGCCACTCCTATAAATGACTTACCTTGAAAAATTTAATCCATCATGAGAGAAAGAAATGCTGGTGTCTGAATACATATTGCAGCATACTTTTTTACTTTATTTTTCATAAAGAATTTAATCTATTTTTTCTTTACAACTTGACTAATTGGAGAGGTTTGAATTAATAGACATATATGACCTACAACAAGTTGCTTGCCTTCTCAGTAAGAGGAATGTGGGAAAGAAAAATGAAAAGAGAATTTGGAACTCAAAGCTTTAAAAATGAATTTTAAAGATTATTTTCCTTTCACATTTGGAAAAATACTAAATAAACTTTAAAAAAATTTACTTTGCCTCAGTTTCCTTCTGAACCTTCAATGTCCTTTTGCACTTCTCATCACTTTTTTTCCTTTGGTCTCATTGGGTTTCAGGAATGCCTTATTTCATGAAATTAAGTACATAGAAGAAGATATAAGATACATAAACTAAGAAGAAATTCTCTTCTTAAAGAATTGTCCTTTTTGTCTCTAAGGGCTGATCTTTATAATAATTTCTACTATTCCTCTATAAGCATTTTTGGGAGGGGAGTAAAGATGTGAAATAAATAGTATTAATAAAATCAAAGTAGAAAAACAATTAAACAAACCATAAGCAAAAATATTAAAAGACTCAAGAACATAAGAACTTAAGTATGTACAAAAGAAGCCCAATTACTTAATGAGTTTGTATAATGAAGGTTCTCCTTAATTCATCTTATTGTTGACTTTCAATTAATTTCCCCTTTTTCATTGTATTCCTTTATTTTTTATCATAGAGTTAATTTGATAAATTATTTTTATAACCATATATCATCTATTATTTTAAATTCCTACTGAAACAGGAAATAATGCATCATTATTCATTCCAATTATAACATCAGATCCAAAAAAGCAGTCTCTCACAAAAGAATAAAATTGGTTGCATGTTAAAATAAAGAATCAAAATGAATTTTAAAATATTTAGGACAAAAACTGGATTTATTGAGATTAAGATCATGTGTCATAAGTGATGAACTGCTTTGTTTATAATACCCAGTAAATATCAGACTGATGCACAATAGTCCAAGACAAAAATATGATTTTGTGATATTCTTTCACTTTTTTTCCCAATGCACACCCTATCTTTTGAAAATTCCTTACTTGGAAAAATCTCCAAGTTAAATGGTAGGTCAAATGAACTAGACTATTTCAAAATATTAGTAATTTTTCAGTATAGACTGAATAATACTCAGATTCTAAGACCATTCATACTAGGATAAATTGCCTTTATTACTTTAGATAAATGAAAACCAAAGAAAATAACAATATAAAATTTGGTAGTCAAAACTGTATTGATAAACCTTCCCAATAAAATCTACTTTGATTGATATGTTGTTATTATTATTACTATTATTATTATTATTTATTATTATTATTATTATTATTATTATTATTATTATTATTATTTAGGTATTTGCAAGGGAATGGGGTTAAGTGGATTGCCCACTTAAGTGGCGACCACACAGCTAGGTAATTATTAAGTGTCTGAGAGAGGATTTGAATCCAGGTACTCCTGACTCCAGTGCCGGTGCTTTATCCACTACATCACCTAGCCGCCCCTATGTAATTATTATTTAGAATTTCATAGGTAAGAAATAAATCACTACATGATGGAATACCTACTTATTATTCAAAAGCTAATTATTTTACTAATTTGCAGTTATTCCTCTTAATTATTTCATTTATCTTGCAATGGACATTTTACACAAGGTGTTCCAAATATTTTAGTAAAGATTTAAACTTTTATATTCCCTTAAAATCTTTAGGCATTTTGATCCCTCCAGTAGCATCCTCACAAGAAAATGTATGTTCAAATAACTATATAACATACCAACTAACAGATTCTTTTTCAATCATTAGGAATAAACAGGGATTAGGAAAACATCCACAGGAAGTGTATATGCACTCTCTGAGGAGGCAAAATAACTTCTGTGGTTCTCTTAACTCCTTTTACTTATTTAAAA
Organism: Macrotis lagotis; assembly: GCF_037893015.1. Lineage (NCBI taxonomy): Eukaryota > Metazoa > Chordata > Mammalia > Peramelemorphia > Peramelidae > Macrotis > Macrotis lagotis. The sequence continues at coordinate 100,275,465 of NC_133663.1, forward strand.
AAATCCATTATTTACTTAAAAAGTCAATGCAATATTTAGATTAGAATATTAACTCTGTTTATATAATTAAGTTCTAGTAGATTTTTTAACAAGTTAACAACATTTTTTACCACATAATATTAGTGTGCTTAAAAAAAAAACAAAACTAATAATTTGAGCAGCTAGGCGGCATGGGGATAGAGCATTGGACCTTTCGTCAGGAGGGCTTGAGTTCAAATCTGGTCTCAGACATAATAATTCTCTAGCTGTGTGACTTTGGGCAAGTTGCTTAAATTTATTTCTTTGCAAAAACAAAAATTTAACAATTTATGTAATGTTTGGTAGTTAACATACTAATATAGATTACAACTGCTACATACTTTAGTATGTGGTCTTCATGAGTAATTGAAAGATACATAGAAGAACAAAACATCTCACAGTCATTCATCTCAATTTAATCTATTTATACCTAGCTAAATTTTTATTTTTTATAACTTTTTTTATTTTCTTCAGTTAAGTGTTAAAACAATTTTAATAATAATTCTGGCTAAGATGGCAAAGAGAAACTTCTTAACAGAAATTTGATCGACAAAACCCAGTAAAAGAAGTGAGAAGGAGAACACCTACCAACAAGATCTTTCTCAAGAGACCTTGGGTGAACCAGGAGCAGAGACCAGAGGGCCACCACTAGGACAGCAGTGGGGGGCGGGGGGAGCCAGAGGATTGGTTTAGCCACAGAGTGGTAAGTGGCAAGTTGAGAACCAACTTTAGCCCTGGAGTCTTTGTTTGGGAAGAGGGGAGGTCTACACTCCTGGAAACCTTCCAGGTCCATGTGGGACCTGAGCTCCATATTTTAGCTGGCATTCTTCCAGGAACAAAGGGTAACTGATGCCCCACCCCCTCAGTCACAGGTGTGGGCTACAGATCACACTCAGCTGAAGGGGAGATTGGCTTCCAGCCCATTGTTCAAGGTCAATTTAAAGCCCTCTTCACACACTTCTCACACTCCCAGTCTCACACTTCCAGTCTTAGAAGACTGGAAGAAGTCTTCAAACACTCCAGAGAAACCAACAGCGCCCCCTACTGGCTTTCCCTTGGAATTACTAAACCAAGTGAACAATACCTCTGAGGTTTTCAAAAGAAAACCTCTGAGAGCCAGCCCCTCCCCCAACACAAGATTCTAGGAAAATGAAGAAAAACCAGCAAAAAGGGAGACCCATGGAGAAATATTTAGAAGAATGAAATTCTAACCCAGAGAGATCTAGCACTTCTGAGGAGAATATGAATTGGTTTCCAGCCAAGAAAGATTTCTATGAAAAAAATCAGGAAGGAGTTTAGAAATCAATTGGAAAAAATTGGTGAAGGAAACTCAAGAGAAAATTAACAGGCTGCAAGAGAAAATTAATATCTGACAACAAGAAAGCAAATCACTGGAAAATATAATTGGACAAATACAAAAAAAAGAAAATAATTGCCACAAAACTACACTTGGGCAAATGGAAAACTCCTTCAAAAAATAGAATTGACCATTGGAAAAGTACAATGATGAATGTTGGAAGGGATGTGGGAAATCTGGGACACTAATATATTGTTGGTGGAGCTATGAACTCATCCAATATTTCGGAGAGCAATTTGGAATTATGTCCAAAGGGCAATAAAAATGTGCATAACCCTTTGTTCCAGCAACACCACTACTGGGCCTTTTTGTGGCCTTGGATCATTTATTTTTGAGAATAGCAAAGAAATTCACAGCTGATTATCTTATAATATTCTTTTACTTTGTAGATGGTACATTTCATTTTACAGCAATTCATGCAATTTTTTTCAAGTTTTTCTAAGAGCATCCTACTCATCATTTCCTAGAGCAGTATGGTATTCTGCATCAGTCACTTAATCACATACTACAATTTGTTCAATCATTTCTCAATTGGTGAACATTTCCTTAATTTCTAATTCGTTCTCCTTTTCCTTGCTTCCTTCCCTCCCTTCTTCCCTCCATCTTTCTTTCTTTCTTTCTTTCTTTCTTTCTTTCTTTCTTTCTTTCTTTCTTTCTTTCTTTCTTTCTTTCTTTCTTCCTTCCTTTCTTTCTTTCTTTCTTTTCTTTCTTTCCTTTCTTTCTCTCTTTCTATCTTTGTTTCAATTTTGATTCAGTTCTACATGTTTTGAAATGAATCCCTTATCAAAACCATGATCTTTAAACTATTATTTCACACATTTCTGCTTTCTTTTCAATCTTGTTTACAATGGATTGTTTTTCACAAACACTTTTTTATTTCATAATGTTCTTGTTCTCTTGTTTGATGACTCATTCTTTCATTCTGCATAGATATGACAGGTAAACTATTCCTTGATCTATAAATTGAGTTATGGCATCATACTTTATGTCTAAATGTGTATCCATGACCATCTTATCTTCTAGAGGATGTTATTACATTTATCATAAAGAATTATTTTTTTGGCAAGGCAGTGGTGTTAAGTGGCTTGCCCAAGGTCGCACACCTAGGTAATTATTAACTGTCTGAAACTGAATTTGAACTCAGCTCCTCCTGACTCCATGACTAGTGCACTACCCACTGAGTCACCTAGCTGACCCTCTCATAAAGGATTCCTGCCCACATTAGTGATCATCTGAATTAAATTCAACCCATTTCTTTTCATTTCAACTCACTGATACTGATGATATTGCTATTTTTTCTATTTTATATTTGACCACACCCAGTTTACCTTGATTTATAGATCTTACATTCCAGGTTCCTATGATATATTGATCTGTACAGAATTGAACTTTCCTTTAGTCACCAGACACACCTGCAAATGAATTTCCTTTCAGCTTTAAGCAAGCTCTTTCATTATTTGTAGTTCTTTCCTCTTCTAGCATGTTGAATAACTTCTGATCTGAGAGGCTCACCTTCCTCAATTATATCTTTTATCATACTATCTATAAGATTTTCTTGGCAAATATCCTAGAGTATTTTAGCCATTTATTTCTCATTGGATCACCTTTTGTCAGAAGTCACTGCTATGGACTCCAGACTTCCAGCATGGAGCCAAGATGGTGGCACAAGGCTAAGCTAATCCTGGAGCCTTTCCTTACCATAGATAAATGAAGACTCTACTCAGACATTCATGCTACAGATCCCACCAAGAAAAACAGAAGATTCACAGAAGTTTTCAACTGTAGACATCGTGGAGGATCTTCAGTGAAGTTCTATCTCTTTGGGGGGAAAAGTAAAGTAATGTACTGGAGGCAGGACAGTGGGGAAGGCCAGCAGGAGGCTTTTAGCCACAGTGCAATCCAGTGCCCTACAGCTTAATAATAATAGAAGTCCTGGAAGCTAGATAGCAAGTCAGCAGAGAGGATGCCAACCCCAAAGTTTGAACCCTGAGACCACCTGGGTAAAAGAGCTGGCTTGGGAACAATCCTCTGTTAAGTCAGAACCTGGACATAAAGAAGGAAACACACCTCTGCACATGCACATCCTGTACTGCATAGGCAACATCTTGGCCCACAGCAAGTCAGAGCTCAGACTCCAGCCCCAGCAAAAAAAAACAAAAGCTTGGATTTATACTCCATACACCCCAGGAGCAGAACTACAATAACAAAATTGAACAAAAAAGCTAAAAGAGCTCTCACTATAGAAAAGTACTTCACAAATAAAGATGACAACAATGCTACATCTGAAGAAGAAAGTAAAGAAAAATTATTCACAGGAGAAGTATCAATACAGTCTATAAATTGAACTGAAATACTTTTAAAAGTTCATTGAAGAGCTTAAAAAAGAATTTAAAAACCAAAGAAGAGAAGAAAAAGAAAGATGGAAAAAATAAATGGAAGTTATGTAGGAAAATTGTGACATGTTGATCAAGGAAATCAACTTCATTAAAAGTAAATTTAATCAAATGGAAAAGGAAACAGAAGATAACTGAAAAAATAAAATTCTAAAAATTAGACTTGAACAGTTATAAACTAATGAATCTATAAGACTACAAGATGCCATCAAAGAAAATAAAAAGGCTGAAAAAGTTGAAGAAAGTCAAAAGTACCTTCTAGGCAAAATGAATGACCTAGAAAACATATCCAGGAAAGGCAATCTATGAATCACTGGACTACTATAAAGTCTGGAGCAATGGAAGAACCTGAAAACTGTCATGCAGAAAATTATAAGTGAAAACTGCCCCCATCTACTAGAACAAGATAACAATATAATAATTGAAAGAATCCATAGAACCCCCTCCAGAAAGAGACCCTAGCACAAAAACTCCAAGAGTTGCAATAGTCAAATTTCAAAACCCTCAAATGAATGAAAATATTGCAAGCAGCAAAAAGAAAATAATTCAAATACTAAGGGAAAACAATCAGACTAACACAGGACCTATCAGCTTCAACACTGAAGGATCAGAAGAACTAGAATAACATACTTCAGAGAGCTGAGGAATTGGGATGACAACCCAGATTGTACTACCCTGCAAAAGGCAGCATATACTGTCAGAGAAAAAGATGGATGCTCAACCAAATGCAGGACTTCCAGAACTTCCTGACACAAAGATCAGATCTGAACAGAGTATTCAATCGCCAAATAGATGACTGAAAAGTTACCCAAAAAAAGGTAAAAAAATGGGACAGAAAAAAAATGCTTTAAACAATTGTTGGTCCCTAAAAGGGAATATATAACAATTCTAATTCTTTAGAACTTTACTTATCTAAAGAATATTAGAGGGGAGAATATAATCAAACAGAATGCACCTAAAGGATATGGTTATAACTGGGTCTTTTCTCTCAATTGAAGATTTAAAAGATCACATCACTATGTTTGAGCCAAAAAGCCATGAAAAGCAGGAATGTTAACTTCAACTTAAGGGTCCCAGTATAGTATGACTCACTTTAATTATAAGGTGCTAAGCACCTTGTCTAATGAGGGCATCATAAGCTGCCAGGATGTTAGACATGTCTCTGTTGCTTACAAACATTTGTAAAGTTCTCAGTGAGAACTCCAGAGTCTCCCAGTACTTAGAGTTGTTCAAGAAAAGTACAGTTAATTAGATTAGCATCCTGTGCTTCACTTAACAAGAGGTAAAGTACCCTAGGTGGGGAGGCTGGGTAAAGGGGGAGAGAATTGTGGACTTTAAGCAAAGGCCAAAGACTATTAACTTTAATTTTTTAAAAAAAGGTATCTTATTATGTAATTTTTCAATCTCATTTTTTTCCTTAATGATACAATTTTTCTCTCAACACATTCAATTGTGAACAATGTATAGCACTGAAACAATGTAAAGACAATCAGTCTGACTTCTGTGGTAGATGGTATGAGGGAAGTAAGAATGGGGGCAAACAGTGAAATTACAAAAAAAAAGGAAAAAGAATTACAAAAAGAAAAATAAATTTAAAAAATGCTTTAACCCCCCCCCCCAAATAAAGAGCTCTCCTCAGGGCATACAAACTGTTCAGTCCTAGTATGTTCTTCCCCCAAAATTCTTCCAATTGTGAAAAAAAATGTTCCTGTGATGCTAAGGAAGTTCTCCAATATTTCTCCAATCGTTGGCCTTAGTAAATCGAGGCTATATTTAAACAGTTTTTCTTGCCATCCCACCAATCCACCCTTTTATTGCTGTGCAGAATAATCTAATGTTCATTAGATCAATGATTTAGAGCAGAAATGGAACTTAAATACAATCTGTTCTAAATCCATTTTTTGATGGATGATTATGTAGAGATCCCACCAGCTAAATTACTTGGCTAAGATCATGCAAGTATATTTCAAAGTCAAGAATTATATCTTACTCCTCTGACACCAAAATACAATCACTTTCTAATCTACCATGTGTTCTTACTAAATTGATGAGGATATCCTTATCCTACTGGAGTAATGAGATAAGCAGATGGATTAATACTTGACACAAAACAGTGTGTGTGTGTGTGTGTGTGTGTGTGCGTGTGAATAACTGTTCTGACCAATTTTCACTTCTAAATCTATAGGGGCAAGTTGGGAAAAAGTATTATTTAGGAGGAAGATAAAATTTCATGCGCATGATTGTTTAAAAGATAACTGGTTTTACTGATCTTGAGAAAAGTTTAGAAATTATATATGCATGAGGGCATTTCTATTTCTACAAAGTATTTTCCATATTCAGGGTCACAGGTTGCTGTTGGGAAAATGATGAGAATTCAAAATACAAGACATGGAGAGTAATATTGGGGCAAACCTGATCATGAGTTCATGAGGCAAACCTCAGAGGAATCACTTTTCATGTAATTGTTGCCAGATGTTAATATCTGTGTTAGCAATAGAAGAAAATAGATAACTGAAATGGGAAAAAGTAAAAATGAACCTAATTGTTTTAAAATTCTAAATATATCTTCATTTGTGTTCTCCATCTTATCTCCTTTTCATACCATGTTCATACTATTAAAACAAGCTTTTTGCCTACTCCCAAACTAAGTGTTCTCTACGGCTCAAATTTAACAGAGTTCTACTACTTACAATAATGTAATCAGAGTACTTTTCTATATATAGGAGGAAATAATATATGACAAATATTTATAAAACATCACCATCAGAAAGTAAGGAGTTAGATACATGCAAGAAGTGAAATAATTACCCATATCAGTTTCTTTTATATTTAGAGGAGATGCTGCTAAAACTGTAAATTCTTATTGCCAATTCACAAAAATGAGTGTTAGAATTATATAATAGTTGGTAAGTTTTAGGGTGACATATGTGGTCATCAAAAATGTCTTTCATCCAAAACCAGGAATGCACTGATATAATCAGATTTCCTGCCTGCTGTCTTAACAATTTAACAAACATTGTGGTTCACTTTAATCAAGGATATCATCTTGTTTCATAAAGAAAAGGTAAAAAAGAAGTTCGTGGTGATTGGGTTTTTTTAAAACACTTAAAAAAGAAGACAAAGAAGAATCCTGTATATTTTAGCTAAGAAAAAATTAGATGACATTGTTTAATTATCTGGAGGCATTAAGAGAGGGGAAGAAATAGACAAGTAAATAAGAAGAACAAATGGATAGTTAGATAGCTAGATAACTAGAAAGAGAGAGAGAGAGAGAGAGAGAGAGAGAGAGAGAGAGAGAAATGTGTACCTATACATCTAGCTAGCTAGCTAGCTAGCTATGTGCACGTATATGGATTGTGTGCATGTATATATTCATGCACATATATACATATAAATATATACATATGAAAAATCCACATAACTAATCATTACATCATGCATTGGGCATTACTTGTGAACTTATGAAAAGATAAACCTAATTAATTTTAAAATAAATATATAACTAATGTATTAAAAGCAACCAAGTAGGTATTTAATAAACTGACAATTTATGAGTAAGTATAGTGGAATTTAATGGCAGTCCTGGAAGGTTTTAGTTTGTTTGTTAGTTTCATCCAACTTTCTTTTAACCAACTCTTTAGAACAACTCTATGTAAACTAATTGAGAAAACAAATCACATAGAATTACTGTCTCTACATTCAGAATGACATTCACATTACCCCTTCTTTCTGTAGGATACAGATCCAGATTTTTAGATCCAGATAATTTTTAGAACTGGCCACCACACATTTCATAATCTCTTTTCAAATTGCTGATTTATTAGCTCATTGCACTCAATGTATAGTCTTCTGTCATTTATTGAATTCCGAAACACTTCTTAGGCATTCCATTTATTTATTGCATCAGGATTCCTGCTTGACCTCTTATGTGTTTTATTTCTCCTAAAGTCTGCCTCCATTTCAATGGCCACCCCTGATCTTCTACTAAATTCAATTCAATTCGATTCGATTGAAATGACTCATTATTAATTTTTTATGTGGTCAGGAGAAAGGTGGTGGTAGTGGTGCTGCTGTTATTGCATGTATTTATTGTGATTGTAAATCCAAATCAACATCTTCTCCACAAATTATAGACTTGTATTTTGTATAGAGCATCTATGGTACTGAAACCTTAAAAAATAATGACTTATTCAACATCATATAGCCAGTTTGTAAGTATGCATCAGAGGCAGAATATATAAGCCTAGGCCTTCCTGACTTTGATACTAATTTTCTATTCATTTAGTAGTTTATGCTATTTTTGCTATAATTGAATTACTGTAGTTTAATGGCATGGCAATTCCTCCTTTTTAAGAAAACACAGTCAGATGATCTTTTCTCCTTAATGTTTACTATCTATTCTAGTGGATGTTGGTATATATATATACATATATATACCAACATATATATATATATATATATATATATATATATGTATATATATACTTTCTGTGCAGATATCTTTGTTCTCTATAATGAGATTTCTTGTAGTTTGCCTTCCTTCTTCAATTGATTAATAATTCTTTAAATAAGGCATCTGAAAATTTTGTTTCAATGCTGCCAATAAATTATTCCTCTAAAATAATATTTATTTAAATTTTTTAAATGACCACAGAGATGAAAATATCTTTTGCTTGTTTCTCTAGACTTTGAAATAATAATTAATATAGCTATTTTTGAAGTGTTGGTCATTTGCCAATTAACTTTTGAGGGTTAACAAGTTAAATTAACAACTAAGTTTCTGCATTACCTTTATATAATCCTAAACATGCTTTGCATCTGAAGGATTTTGTTGATTGTTTAAGCACCATAATTTCAGTTTTCATATAATATAACATTTATTATTCTTCAACGATATTACAGTATTACCTGCTTTACATACGTACATTTTTTATATCTAAAATGTAGGTAAACTGCATAACTCTGCTTTCAGGGATGAAGAGAAATACATGATGAATTAGGCCTGATTTACATCCTCTTCCACATAAAAAGCTCGATATTAGCCAGTTGATGCAATTTGCTTTAAATCAACATCATCTGAATTTTATGTTCTTCCCCCCCCTCTCATTTTCTTTGAGATCTATATTTCCTAATTCTTCTTTGTACTGATGTTTTCCCTCAGAATATAATAAATGAATAATATATCCAGGGTATGAAATTCTAAGACAAAATAAATTATTTAAAATATGTTATTTATGTATTCAGAGTATATTCAAAAATAGGTAGAGGTTAGAGGAACGTTTGCTTACCACTTTACTCTAGTCTAGTAAAAGAGTGTGATTCTTTACTGAGATTAAAAAGCAGCTGCAAAGATTAGAAAAAAGATGAGATACTATTAACACATGTAATGACAATTGTCTAGTCATTCAGTCCTATTCCCCATTGCCCCTAAGGAGGTCAAAAACTATATTGTTAAACTAATTGGTTGTGGGTGTCAAATAATAGCTTATAAGGGGAAGGTATTTTGGAAGTCAGATAGTCTGAAACAGAAACCCTTAGGTTAAAGACAAGGAATATGAAGATATAAAATCTTTGTACAGAGTCACACAGTTCTTATGTGACTGTGATGAGACTACAACCCTAATTTCTTAGCTATTGGAAATACTTGTGAAAATGTCACTTCTAGTACACCACATTACCTTGTGATTCATATCTGTTTCAAAACAACCACAAACAACTGAAATGAATTCAGACAAATGATCACTTTGTATACAAGACTAAGAATGCCAGTTTGACCAGGTTTCATTTTTCACCCTTTTAGTGTCCTATAGGCATAAGGTAACTCTAAATTCTTTCAATTGCTGGAATGCAGGAGAAATTCAAGGGGTTATCTGCAGTCCTTATCTATAATCTTTATCAGTAGAAGGGAGAAATGCTTCTGTAAAGCAAATCGGGTTTTATTGAATATCTAGCATTTTTACTAATCCTGTTGTTTATGCTAGTATTTCTTGGGTATACTACCTGTTTGACCCAAGGAAAGTATATTTTACTTCTTTTGACACAGTACAATTATCTATTAAAAAGAAGCAGAGAAGGCAATGGCAAGTCAAACCAGTATTTTTACCAGGAAAACCCTAAATGGGGTCACGGAGAGTTGGTTGTTACTCAAAATGACTAAACAAATGCATAAGAAGGCTGGAAAAGTAGGAGCAAGTACTTGAAGAACATTAAATACCTTAAATAGGAGTTTGAATTTTTATTCTAAAGGCAAGAATGAGGTATATGGTCAAATCTGTGTATCAGGAATTGGAGAGAAGAGAGTTTTGAAGTGAGGAAACCAATTAGGAGCCTAATTCAATAGAGCAAGCAAGCAAGAGTTGAAAAGAATTTGAATATCAGTGATGTCCCTGAGTGGAAAGAAGTGGATGGTTTCAAGATAAACTGTATAAGCCTCTTCATGAATTAGCAAATCACTGTTTGTGAGGCCTGATTGGGAAATATTAAGAAACTCCAAGGTTGAGGTGAAATCAATATTTGTGAAAGGAACTTCTTATATTGTAATACAAAAAATCTATAACTTTTTTCCAGGTCCTTATTTTCCTGTTTTTTCTTTTTGTCTTGATAGTATTTTATTTTTTCAAATTATTTTTACAGTTCTCAGAATTCATTTTTATAAGATATGACTTCCATTTTTTTTAATTTCTCCTCTTACTCCCTATTTTCCAACATAGCAAGCAAACTAACATAGATTATATATGCCTACTAATGGCAAACAAATCTCCATACTGTGTTGTGAAAGAAGTATCAGAATGAAAGCAAAAGATGACAAGAAAGACAAAACAAATTAAAAAGTGAAAACTGTATACTTTGATTTGCATTCAGATTCCATGGTTCCTTCTCTGAATTAAATGATGTTTTTCATCACAAGTCTATAGTACTGTCTTCCTTAGAATAGCCAAGGTTATCAAAGTTAATCATCACAGATTATTAATGTTTTGTTGTCAAAGTTCCCCTGGTCTGTTCACTTAATTAAGAATGAGTTTATGCAAGTCTTTGCAGCTTTTCTGAAATCATACCACTCAGGATTTCATAGAAAACAGTAGTACCCCATCACATTCATATATCATAACCTGTATATTCATTCACCAAACTTGGACATTTCCTCAGTTTTCAAATCTTTGCCACTACAAAAAGATCTGCTCTGAATATGTTTGTACATGTGAGTCTTTACTTCTGTTTTATGATCTTTTTGGAATACGGACCTAAGTAATGATATTGCTGGATTAAAGAGTATGCACAGTTTAGTGCCCTTTGAATATAGTTTTGAATTGCTGCCTAGAATAGTTGGGTCAGTTCATAATTCCACCAAGAGTACATTAGTGTCCCATTTATCCTCTCCAACACCAATCATTTTCCTTTTTTGTCAACTCAACCAATCTGATAAGTATGAGGTAGTACCTCAGAGTCCTTTTAATTTGCATTTTTCTCATTGATAATGATTTGGAACAATTTTTTTCAATATGACTACTGAAAGATTTAATTTTTTTATCTGAAAATTGGCTCTTCATAACTTTTAGCATTTATTGATTGGGGAATGACATATTTTTTATAATTAGACTCAGTTATCAGTATTTGAGAAATGAGTCTTTTATCAGAAACACCAGCTGTTATAAATTTTTCACAGCTTTCTTCTTTTCTTCTAATCTTGGTTTTATTTGTGTAAAACACTTTTAATTTAATATAATTTATAATATTCTCTATTTCTTGATCATAAGCTCTTCCTCTCTCTATAGATCTCACAGACTATTCCTTATTCTCCTATTTGATTTATGATATTACTCTTTATGTGTAAATCTTGCAACAATTTCCACCTTATCTTGGAATAGGGTGCAAGATAATGGTAAAGGGTGTGAGATGTCGGTGTTGTTGGTTACATGTAGTTTTTGCCATACTATTTTCTGGTTTTCCCAGTAGAAATAGTCAGTCCTTATCCCAGAAGCACAAGTCTTCAGGTTTATCAAATAGGAGATTACTATAGTAATTTGCTACTGTATCTTTTGAACCTACTCTTTCCACTGATCTGCTTCTGTTTCTTCACCATTAACAGTCTTAGTTGGACAGTCATGATTACTGCCCCTTTATAATATAGTTTTAGATCATCTTCATTTGCATTTTTTCTTTATTCCCTTGTTATTCTTAACCATTTGTTAGCCCAGGTGAATTTTGTTACTATTTTTTTTTAATTTCTGTAAAATTTTTGGTACTTGTTTAGTATGTTGTTAAATAAATAATTTAATTTAGGTATAATTGCCATTTTTATTACATTGGCTTGCTTATCAAAGAGGAAATGACATTATTCCAACTGTTTAGATCTGACTTCATCTGTGTGAAAAGTGCCATGTAATTTTGTTCATATAGTTTCTGGTTTTGTCTTGGGTGAGACTTTATAGTGGTGTGGAGGGGGGAGGGAGCATGTTTTCAAGTATTTTACATTGCTTACAATTACTTTAACTGAAATTTCACTTTCTATCTCTTATTATTGGGTTTTAATGGAAATATTTAGAAATACTGATGGTTTATCCAAGTTAACGTTATATGCTACATCTTTGTTAACATTACTAATTATTTCAAGGGTCTTTTTAGCTGATTTTTTAGGGTTCTCTAAATGTACCATTTTATAATCTGCAAAGAATAAGTTTTTTTCCTTCATTATCTAATCTAATTCCTTTTTATATCTTTTTCTTCTCTTACTGCTAAGCTAATATTTCTACTATAATTCTAAATAATATTAGTGAAAATAAGCATTTTATTTCACCACTGATCTTATTGGGAATCTTTTAACTCATCCCCATTACATAAAACACTTAGGGTTTTAGATAGATAATGTTCATCATTTTAAAGAAAACAATTCATTCCCATGATTTCTAGTGGTATTAATAAGAATGTCTGCTGTATTATTTCAAAAGTTTTTTTCAGCATCTGTTAATCGCATGATTGTTAGCTTTGTTATTGGTATGATAAATTATGGCTACATTCCTAATAATGAAATAACTGCATATCTCATATAAATCATACCTGATCATTGTGTATTTAGGAATAGTTTGATACTTTTACTTTGCCAATAATTAATTTATTGCTTTTTCAAAATTCATTAAGGAGGTTTGTCTATAATTTTTCCCTATTTTGACCCTTCCTTGTTTATTTATCAGCACTATGTTGGTTTCATTAAAGGAATTTAGCAGTACCCCTTCTTTAACTGTTTTCCAAATAGTCTATAAAAAAATTGAAATGAATTGTTCTTTAAATGTTTGGTAGAATTCATTGGTAAATCCATCTGCACCTGGAGATATTTTTTTTCTTAGAGAATTCATTAATGGCTTGATCACTTTCTTTCTATTTTATTTAGGTATTTTATTTCCTCTTCTGATAGTCTGGGAAATGGATATTATTTTTGTAAATATTAATCCCTTTCACTTTGAATGTCAGATTTATTGACATATTAGGGCAAAATACCTCTGAATCATGTTATTTTTGTCATCATTGGTGGTGAATATAAGCTTTTTTATTTTTGATAATGGTAACTTCTTACTATTACAAATCAAATTAGTGTTTTATCTATTTGATTATTTTTCATAAAAGTCAACTCTTAGTTTATTTATTAGTTAAATAGTATTTTTTACCTTGAAAAGTATTAATTTTTCCTTTGGTTTCCAGAATTTCTAATGTTATCTAATTGGGAATTTTAAATTTATTCTTTTTCTAGATTTTTTAGTGTGCAACTAAAATTCATTAATATCTTATTTCTCTATTTTATTCATTTAAGCATAAAGAGATATAGAATTTTTCCCTAAAGATTACTTTGGCTATATTCCACAAGTTTTACATGATGTCTCATCATTGTCATTATTTTTGATGAAATTAGTAATTACTTCTGTGAATTGTTGTTTGACCTGCTCATTCTTTAAAATTGGATTATTTAGTTTCCAATTAATGCATAGTGTATCTTTCCATGGCACTGTATTATATATAAATTTATTGTATCATGCTGAAAATGAAGGATTAAAAATTTTTACTTTTCTGCATTTGATTGAGATTTTTTTATGTCATAGAACATGGTCAGGTTTTGTGTAGATTCCACAGAGAAGAAGGTATATGCCTTTCTATTCCCATTCAATTTTCCACAAAGCTTTTCATATTCAACTCTTTCTAAAATTCTCTTCACCTTCTTAGCTTCTTTTTTTATTTGTTTTGTTTATATCTATCTAATTCTGGGAGAGGGAGGTTGAGATTCTCTACTAATATAATTTTGCTATTTATATCTTCATTTAACTAATTACTTCTCCTTTAAGAACTTGGGCACTTAGTGCATATGTTTAACATTGCTATTACTTCATTACCTGTTTTACCTTTTAGGAAGATGCAGTTTCCTTCCTTATTGCTTAATTTTTTTTCCATTTTCGCTTTGTCTGAGATCAGGATTATTACCCCTGTTTTTTTTTTAATTTTACTTCAACTGAAGCATATTTTCCTTGAATACTTTATGTTTGACCTGTGTATACCCCCCTACTTTAAATTATTTTCTTCTAAGCAATTCTGTTTTCTGTAAGATTCCATTTTTAATTATCCTTGCTTTCTGTTTCTGTTTTATGGGAGAGTTCATACCATTTCCTTTTCCATTGACAGTGATGATATGTATATACATATATATATATTAGTTTGCAAGGCAATGGGGTTAAGTGGCTTGCCCAAGGCCACACACCTAGGTAATAAGTGTCTGAACTCAGTACTCCTGAATCCAGGGCCGATGCTCTATCCACTGTACAACCTAGCCTCCCCATCACAGTGATGATTATTAACTCTTTATTTTGCTCCATCCTTTTTCCCCGATAACACTTTTATCTATAATTTCCTCTTATTGCTCCTCATCTCTGTTTTCCTTCTGATCGCTCCTTTTTTCAATCTGCTCTCCCTTCTATTGGTTTCTTCTTTTTTTCTTCTCCCTTTCCACTTTTACTTTTCCACTCTTCTGTCAGACCCTACTTCTCCTTTCATTCCTCCTCCCTGTAAGGGAGGAGAAATTTCTAAACCCAGTGGGGAAGGTATGCTATTTCATCTCAAATCTACTGAGATTAAGACTTACTCACACCTTACCTTCTTTCCATCTACTATAATAGTTCCTTTATGCTTCTTCACGTGGTATTATTTATCCTCACATGCCCCCACCTTCTTCTCCCAGTGTAATTGTTTTATGCATGACTTATGACCACATTCTCTATATTTTTTTTCCAATTTTACTAAAGAATACAATTTTGAAGGGCAATAAACATCATCACATTATAATCAATCATCCCCTGTCCCAACACAGTCCTTCAACAAATAGAATTACCATCTATTGACTTGTATTCAGACCCTCTGCCCAAGTACAATTCTTCCAACTAATCCAATAGAAATAAAACTCTTAAGAGATGAAAGTATCATCATGTCACATTGAATTTATGTTCTCTCCAAATATACTCCCTTCAACTGTATTGCATTATTGACTAAAATTTTTTTCTTTCATATTACTTCTTTACACATCACTTGAGTCTTGTATTTGAAGATCATATTTTCTGTTCAAAGACTTCGTGAAAATTCTCGATTTCATTTTAAAATCCATCATTCCCCTGAATGAATATATTGAATTTTGCACAGTAGTTAATTCTTGGTTGTAATCCAAGCTCCTTTGCCCTCCAGAACATAATATTTAACATCCTCCAGTCCTTTAATGTTAAATCTGGCAAATCCTGAATAATTTTGACGCTGGTTTCCTAGTTTAAATTGCTCCTTTGTGGATGCTTGCAGTATTTTCTCCTTTAGCTGACAGTCCTGAAATTTGGCTATAATATTCCTTAGAGATTTATTTTGGGATCTCTTTCTGTTAGTGATCATTGAATTCTTTCAAGGACTTCTTGTTTAAGGATATTAGGTCAATATCCCTTGATAATTTCCTACATGATATTGTAGAGGTCCTTTTTCTGATCATGACTTTTACGTTGACCAATAATTCATGAATTTTCCCTCCTAATTGTATTTTCCAGGTTCATTATTTTTCCTAAGAAGTTCTTTATATTTTCCCAAATTTTTTCAGCCTTTTGGTTTTGTTTGATGCAATCTTGGTTTCTAACAATGTCATTAGTTTCCATTTTTTGAACTCCAATGTTTAAGGTTTCATTTTTGTCAGTGAACTTTTTGGCTTCCTTTTCCTGTTGGCTAATTTTGCTTTTAAAAGAGTTATTATCCTTTTTCTATTCTGAAAATTTTATTTTTAAAAGTACAGATGTTTTTAATTTTAATTTTTTAATTAATTAAATATTTTTGCCTATCTCCTACACCACTGTCATCATTTTTCTTCAATTTTTGATTTTTAAAATACTTTTTGACTTTTTCCAAGATATCTTTTTGGATTTGAGACCAATTCATGATCCCCTTTGAGGCTTCATGTGTAGGCTTGTTGTCACTGTTTGCCTCTTCTGAGACAGCATTTTTATCTTCATTTTAGGCATTATAGCTTTCTCTGGTTAGTGCTTTTTTGTTTTTTGTTTTTTCCCCCTATTATTTTAAGATTAGTTCTTTTCCTAGTGTACAGACTGTACACTCCCATGCATTTTGTGCTTGCTGGTGCCTATTTTCTTCTCTAGAATTTCAGTTGCTCATGGTTTGCTCCCTGTATGAGAGAAGCCCAAACTAGTCCTGCCTGCTATACCACTATTCCTGAATTTGAACTTTGATCTCAGGCTAAGATCCTCAACCCTGATCCAAGAACTGGACTAAGCTATGTCTAAGCCTTCCTGCTGGCATCCCAGTTCTCCTATTTATGCTGTGCTACACTCCTCTTTTAATCCACATGAGACAGACCTTTCCTGAAGCTCCTCCAAGATACCTTGAACTAAAAAATTGCTTCACTATTTTTGTAGGTTCTTTTACTTTTGTGCTTGTTTAGAGGTTTCATTTAAAGTGGTTTTGGGAAAAATTCTTGGGAAGTCCTAGCATCTTGTCACCATATTGGCTCCTCCTAGAAAGTATGGGAGAGTGATACTGTCAAGGGTAATAAGGAATTTTGGAGAACTCAAATTTGAGAGAAAAAATATGTTTATTAATATTATATTTTAAAATTTTATTTATTTTAATCTGCATGCAAAGATATTTTTATAAGTTACAAAATTTTCTTTCTCCCTCCCTTCCCAACCCCTCCCCTAAGCAGTAAAAAGTCAGGTTAGCATTGTACATACATATTTTGATAAACATGTTTACAGATTAATAATTTTCAGTATTAGGAATTATGATTAAGGAAAAGAGATAAATTAAAGATAACTTTTATTAAGTGTTCATCAGATTCTGAAGGATTGTTTGGCGTGTGGTGTGTGCGTGTTTTGTATTGCTTTGTTTTGTTTTTTCTTTGGATGGGGATAGTATAGTCCATCATCAGTCTAATACTGCTGTCCTAGATCTCTGGAATGCTGAGAGGAGCTGGTTCCATCAAGATAGTACATCTCACAATGTTGTTGATGTGTACATTGTTCTCTTGGTTCTACTCCCTTCACTCAGCATCAGATCCTGTAAATCATTCCATATTTCTCTGCATTTGTGGTTTCTTATAGAACAATATATTCTTATAGAACAATAATATTCCATGTTCTTCATGTACCACAATTGTTTAGTCATTCTCCAATTGATGGGCATCCATTCAATTTCCAGTTCTTTGCCACTTCAAAAAGTACTGCCATGAATATTTTGTAACATGTACGACTTTTCCCTTTTTTTATATAATTTCTTCTGGATACAGACCTAGAATTGCATTACTGGGTCAAATGGTATGAAGTTTTATTGCTTTTTGGGGATAGCTCCATATTACTCTTCAGAAAGATTGGATCCATTCACAACTCCACTAGCAATGTATCAATATCCCAATCCTCCTATCTCAGTCAACCTAGATGTGAGATCATAACTCATTGTTGATTTAATTTGCATTTCTTTAACCAATAATGATCTGGAGCATTTTTATATGATTTTTTTATCTTTAATTTCTTCCTTTGAAAGCTGTCTGTTCATATCCTTTGACCATTTATCAATTGGGGAATGATTTGTGATATTATAAATTTGATGCAATGAAAAAAATGATTTTTATATTTTTGCATAATGAGCTTGAAATATCATGTCACAACTAGATACACATTGGAGTTTGGGAGATATCAGGACTGGATAATTTTCTACTTTCCTATCACTTTAGGAAGGAGAATCATGATGGAAAGACAGAATTTGAGAAAACTCATATTTAAAAAGTAGAAATTAGCTGATGATCTGAGGTAAGAGAACAGACCACAAAAATAAGAGAAGGAGGATGAAAGGGATGTGTAGCAGAAGCCAAGGGAAAAAATAATGTTCCAAGAAGAGAGAATTATTCCTAGTGTCCAAATACCAAAGATAGAAAAAAAACTACAGGAATTAACAGTTAAGAAACAACTAGTAATCTTTGAAAAAAGCTTGATAGAGTATTAACATTGGACATAACATTACATTGGGAGGAAATGAGAACAGAAGGTAAGGAACTGGAAGCAGAAAATGAAGAAAAACATTTCTAAGCTTTGTCCATAAACAGTAGAAATGATTAGATAAACTAATTTGAGAGTAGGATCATTGGTCCATGTGAAAATTTCAGTGGTATTTTTTAATATTCTTTTATATTTTATGGAGAAAATTTTGGTATTATTATAGTTATTATTTGCCTATCATTAATTATTATAGGTATTAATTACTTATAATTAATTACTATAGGTATTAGGAAATATACTAGGAAACCAGAAGGGACTGAAGCTGAATGATATTTCTTTAGCTCATAATTGACTTTGTATACTTTTTCAAAGGTCCTTGATAGTCTTCAGAGTCACAATACATTTACCTTTTCAGTAAATAGTTTTATGGTACAAATTGCTTAACCTCATGGAATTAACTTTCAAGCCAACCATTTCTTTAATTCTTTCATATTTCAACATTATCACTTAAACTTTCTCATTTTCTTTCCTTATCTTTAAATCAGTGTAATAGTTAAAGTGATAGAGAAGAGGACAAAAAATTATGAATAGGGTTTTTTTTTTAATTGAGAACTTTGGTAGCAGTATATCCAAAATGTGAAAATTTCTTTTGAAGGTCAATAAGCATGGATACAAATCCTGATTCTCACACATTTACCATTTATGGCATTGGGTAAGGCACTCGTTTTTTCTAATCATGTGTAATTGGAGGAAATAATATATTATTTCACAGAATTAATTTGAAGAAAGTCTTAAGTTAAAAGTGGTCTCTCTAAACCTGAATTACCGTGTTGATATTGTCCAATTCACTTGTCTTCATAATCTAATTGAGATGTTGTCATGATGATAAGTGCCTCTGAAATTTTTTCCCCAGGTGCCAGAGTAGAATAAATGATATCTTCAAGGCATCTTGTTGGGGAGCACCCTTAATAAATCAGCAAAATGTGGTATGCACAATATAATCAAGTGAAGTCATCCCACTGTAATACATTATAATCAAATTTAATTTAAAGTCTTTTCAATCAGGGCAAAATTACATATCAAATAGTTGAACGATTATGGTCAATCACAATGTGTAAGTGGTTATTTCCTGTGAAGAAGGAAATTTACATTGTAATCACATTGAAATTATTTGAGTCTATAATTCTTTGTAGAAAAAGAAAGAACAACAATGCCTTAATAGAATAGTGATAACACTCACCATCCCAAATGGTCATTTCCTTTATTCTTGAATTGTGAAAGACAAAAAAAAAATTGTTAAATGCATAGTTCAAAAATAACTTAATTTTTGATTCATTATTATTTAAAGTAATCCAAAGAAATCTAATAGAAATTATATTAATAATTGTAAAACTTCACATGAAATTTAAAATACAAAACTATGCATGAGCTTGTAACTATAAATATTCCCCCTTTTCTTTGCTGGGGGTCAATAAAGGACTCATTCATTGCACTGTAGATAGTAAGGGAATTTATATACAAATATATATTTATATACACACACACACACACACACACACATATATATATATATATATATAAATATATGTATATATGATATGTTTCCTAAAGAATATTAGAGGATAGAATTTTCTGCTTGATCTATAATGTCATTGTAGTCTTCTTGGTAAGTGATTTTTAATTAGATTTAAATTCAGAGAGAAAAGCTTACACAATTGTGAGTCAGTACATGCAGTATAATCTTAATAAATACTGTCAGCTCCTTCCAAACTTAAAACATATGATCCTAAATAGTCAAGAAATGCAATTACTTCTTTATGTCAATGAATTGTCTCTGAATTCAATAACTATACAGGCTAAATTCATCTATGCCATGAAAATACTACACTTGCAGTTTCATCAAACATAGGAACACTAGGGTGGTTACTCATTATATCTCAGATTTAAACTTGTCAATAACTTTTTAGCTTCTATTTGCTTATTCCTAACTTTTAAAGAAGTTGGTTTCCTGAGTTAGTTTTTGTACTTTCTTTTCCATTTTGGTCACTGTACTTTTTAAGCAGCTGTTTGCTTTTCTTAAACTATTGACTAGTTTTTCATAATTCTCTTTCATCACTCTCATTTCTTTTTGCAATCTGTTTTCTACTTTTTTTATGTGATTTTTTAAGTTCTTTTTTGAGTTCTTCAATGAGTTCTTTCTGGGCTTAAGAAAGCTTTCATTACTTTTTTTAGGTTTTTGTCCATAGATGTTTGGACCTAGTTATCTTCTGAATTTGTGTCTTTATCTATCCTGATCTACCCTCCCTCAATAGCTGCCTTTGGATAAGATTCCTTTTGTTGTTGTTGTTTTTTCCTTTGCTCATCCATTTTTTTTAGATTTTTGCAAGGCAAATGGGGTTAAGTGGCTTGCCCAAGGCCACCTAGCAAGGTAATTATTAAGTGGATTTGAACTCATGTACTCCTGACTCCAGGGCTGGTGCTTTATCCACTGTGCCACCTAGCCACCCCTTTCACATCATTTTGATCTTTTGCATTCTTTTAAATATGAACTCTGTTCCTAGAGCAGAAGTTACATCATCTTGGGCTTCTTGTGCCAGAGGCTGCAGGCCTTAACTGTTTACCTGTTACTACACTAATGTTTCTTTGCAACCCACAAGGAACTCTCATGTCTAGTATTGTGCTGAGGTGGTGGACTGAGGGGTGACAGATGCTGTTGGAGGCCTTTGTTATACTGAAACCTATGATGGCATGTCCTTTGGAATTTAGCTATTTGTCCAGAGCTATGCTAAAATATGTGGCAGATTTCTGAGTTGGATTTTGCCATTTCCCCTGATAATGCTGAGGCATGTGAGGGCAGGGGCCTGGTATTGGTGCTTCTCTGCTTGACTGAATCAGGGTTCAGTATCCCATTTTGTCTTGCTGATGTGCAACTTGGTATTGACTTGGTTGGATAATTCACGTCCTGACAGCACTTCCCTCTTTCCCAAGAAGGAGAGAAAGATTACCTGTCAATTTTCCAAATTTCCAATAGACTAAAAGAATGTTCATCCCATATTTTTGCTAGGTTTGCTTTTCTAGGATTTGTTTTAGAGTATTATTTTATGGTTGTTTTTAAATTAAATTGGGAGAGTTGCAATGATTGACTGCTTATTCTGCCATCTTGGCTCCCAAAATTTGACTCTGCAGAAAAATCTTAGGAAGTTGCATGACGTACCTATTTGCTGTGTAACCCTGAGCAAATCACTTCATCTCTCTATGCCATGAGGTAGCATGGAACTAATACCTTTTTTATGCTGTGTTCATTTCCATGTTTAATTTTAGTATTCTGAAATACATTTCATTTAATTTAAAATGTATTATTTCTTATGGAAGATTAAAATTGAACATAAAACTGGATTTAATAAAATTTTGTCTTATTTACAAATCTTTTTTGAGAAATTTTTTGTGAGATCAGATCCCTCCCATTCATCCAATAGTTCATCATTGACCAGTACCATTATGTATGGAAGCAAATAGGTGTGTTTTTTTTCTTTTCCCTCCTCCCATCCCAAACTCAAAGAGTCATGGGACACATTTGACAGTCTCCCTCTTCTGTCATCCCTACTCACACACATACTCATAAACATAGAGGTTTTATCTTATAATCAGTATTAGTCTGGGAGCTAAATTTATTTGGATATATGTTTTTAAGCATTCTAATAATGAGGATATGACGCAGATATACATTGCCATTATTGTTATACTGTTTCATTTTTGTTCAACTTCTTATGACCTCTTTTGGGATTGACAAAGATGAATTGTCCAGATCATTTTGCAGATGAGCAACTGAAGAAAACAAGGATAAATGACTTGCCCAAGTTTCCACATCTAAGGCCAGATGTAAAAACATGAGGGTGAAACATCCTGATTCCATGCCTATCTATGCTTTGTATACCACTTTGCCACCTAGTTGCTCCATATGTGTTCTAAATAACAGGAAAAAATATTTGTAGATTAAGCATTTGGCACAGATTCAATGAAGTATATGCCTACTCATGGTCTGCACTTCCATAGGGCTAGATTATTTATATATATAAGGCTTACTCTATACATATATGTATATATAATGCATATACATGTACAGAGTGACAGAGAGAGAGAGAGAGACAGAGAGAGATAGAGAGGCAGAGAGAGAGAGAGCTCATATTGGAACCTTTAGGATGTGGACTAAATCTTTTCTCTGTATACATAAAAAAATGCAATTCTGAGCCAGTTCACTTAACTTTTAAGTTCCTTAGGTATAACACTAGAACACTAGTAATAAAACTTGTTAAATAGTAGGTTATCTGTACTGGTTGAGAGAGTTTCCAATACAAAAGAAATCACAAATCTAATTAAAGAAAAATAATAAAATCAAAAACAAAATCAAGAACCTTCAAAGTAGCCAATCCAATGTAGATTGGTTTAAATTTTCTATTGCCCTAGCCGAATTGCTTCTTTCTTGCATTTAGGTTGGATACATCATCTTTAGTGCTTGAGAATTTGAGTTCTTCTCATCTCTGTGAAGTTAAAGCTTAATTCACTTCCATCCCTTTGAATCATTGAAGATGTCAACTTTGTCTTAAGCTTAACTTTAATATGCCTAGAATAGATTTAAAATATAAATGCTAGTAGGATTTATTCCATTGTTATTTTCCTGCGATTATATCTCCTAAATACTCAAAATATAAAAAAAAAAAATATTGAAATGGACAGTTACATGAATTTTGTTCCTGAAGTTTAGAAGTATTTAAGCAAAGTGTCAAAAGTACTTCGGGGAGAGGAAAACTTGCTTTATAAAAAAAAAAGTTTGCACTAAAGGAATCTGATTTCTTTTTCTGTATAAATTATTTCCACTTTGGATTTTAATTTATGGAAAGAGATACAATGTACCTTGCTGAATAAATTATCAACTAAGATTTTCATGAAACAATGAATTTAACAAAGAAATGACTGGTTATGACATGCTATATATGCTTTTTGAATTGTTACTGGTAATATTAATACAATTATTAATAAGGATTAAAAATAAAATTAAAACTGCATTAAAATACAGGAACAGGAAAATTATTACTTCTATTTTTAGCTAATCAAGATCCGGTTCTTATCTGTAAATTTTATGAATTTTATGCTTGGTATATTAGGACTCATTTCCTCATAAAATTAGTTGTTAAAAAATGGGCATTTACATAACTCAGATAGGATATCTTTTTAGGTAACCACCTGTATGCCAAAGCAGTTGTTTACTTTATTATAATGCTACATTATAAAAAAATCACAACAAAATATACTTTATTTTTCACTAGGTCTTTTTTAAAATGCATACATTATCAACTAATTCAAATAGCCATTTTAATTTTTTAATTTTTTATCACTTTTGACAATACTTCAAATGTCATAAAATATTTTGCTCATAATACTAATTTGGTATATAGTCCAAGTGCCATTTTTCTCTGGGTTTTGTGATTATATATAGCTTTGAAATCATTATTTCTCTTATCTTTTTTGGTTTGTTTTATTTTTTATTTTCATCATTTTTCTTCTTTTGAGTTCCACATTTTTCCAACTTCCTACCTCCTCTTTCCAATACCCAATGCAGTGAGAAATCTTATATAGGCCATACATGTAAAATAATGTTGAACATATTTCCATATTTGTCATGTTGTGAAAGAAGAATCAGAACAAAAATGAAACATGTGAAAAAAAGAAAAAAAAAGCATAAGATGAGTTTTAAAAAGTGAAAATACTATGCTTTGGTTGACATTCAGATTCTACAGTATTTTTTCCCTCTGGATGCAGATATATGATATTTTCCATCACAAATCTTTTAGAATTATCATTGCTCACTGAATTGCTGAGAGATGAAAAGTCCAACATAGTTCATCATAAAACAGTATTGTTATTTTTGTTTATAATGTTCTCCTGGTTTTGCACAATTCACTCAGTATCAGTTCATTTAAATATTTCCAAGTCATGATATTTTGGTCATGATTTCTTGCAACACATTTGTAATTCATCACATTTATATACCATAATCTGTTTATTCATGCCCCAGAATATGCCTAAAGGCATCTACTCTTTCCTGTGGTGATTTTCTTTATCACTACAATAAAAAGAAGCATTAAATATTTCTGTATATGTAATGATTTCTTTAGAATATAGATTATAGTAGAGGTGCTGCCAATTCAAAGGTCATGCACAATTTGATTACATTTTGGGCATAGTTCCAAATTGATCTCCATTATGGTTGGATCAGTTCACAACTCCATCAGTAGTATATAGGTGTTCCAGTTTTTCTACATCCTTTCCAAAATTAGTCATTTTCCTTTTTTTTTTCAAAATACCCAATTTCACCCCTCATCCTCCAGGCCTAGGTAGAGGGCCTCAAACATTCCAGAGAAAGTGACCAGCACACCCTACTAGCCAGCCCATTTTGAGTTACTAAGCCAAGTGAATAAAGCTTCTAGGATTTTGAAAAGCAAACTTCTGGGAGACAGCAGCTACCCCAACACAAGCTCCTAGGAAAATGAAGAAAGTCCAGGGTGAAGGGGGGGGTCCATTGAGAATTACATTAAAGTCACAACTCCTAACCCAGAGAGATATAGAACTTCTGAGGAGAATATGAATTGTTCTCCATCCCAGAAACAGTTTCTTGAAGAAATTAGATAGGAGTTTAAAAATCAAATAGAAAAATTGGTAAAAGCAACTCAAGAGAAAATTAACATCTTGCAACAACACAACAAATCCTTGGAAAATACAATTGGATAAATGAAAAATGAAAACAACTCTCTCAAAACTACATGGGCAAATGGAAAACTTCAAAAACAGAATTGATCAATTGGAAAGGGAATTGAAAAAATAAATGAAGAAAATTCTTCTCTAAAAAAAAAGAATGGAATCTGTGGAAAAGCATGACTTCATGAGACAAAATTCCGTTAAATGCAAAAGATCTAAAAATATAGAAGAAAGTGTAAAATACCTCAACAGCAAAACCACTGACCTAGAGAGTAGATGGAGAAGAGACAACCTAGGAATTATTGGTCTTTATAAATACATTGAAGAGAAAAAATCCTGAATTTAACATTTAAAGGATTTAGTCATGGAAAACTGCCCTGATATCGTGGAACCATAGAGCAAAATTGTTATTGAAAGAATATATCAATCCCCTCAGGAAAGGGATCTTAAAATGAAAACACCAAGGAATGTTGTGGTTAAATTCCAAAACTATCAGATAAAAGGGAAAATCCTGCAAGCAGTCAGAAAGAACCAAGTTAAATAACAAGAAGCCACAGTAAGCATTGCACATAACCTGGCTGCATCAACATTAAAGGATCAAAGGGCTTGGAATTAGACATTCTGGAGAACAAGGAAGCTTGGAATGCAGCCAAGAATCCACTATCTGGAAAAAAACTGAACCCTCTTTTCCAGGGCAAAAGATGGACATTTAACAAAATGGGAGACTTCCAACTTTTTTCTGATGAAAACACCAGAAGTTAATAGAAAATTTAAACATCAAAGAGAAGACTGAAAGGACACGTGATGCTATCCATTAAGATGAAATTGGCTATATCCCCACTTGGGAGAAAGATTCTAATAACTCTTGAGAATTGTAACTATAATTGAGAGAATATACTTTAGCTAGAAGTGATGGATACTTATGACTTATCTAGGACTCTGACAGAATGATTTAAAAGTAATATCTCCCCCCAAAAAAGAGGAGACAGTAAAGAGTCAGGAGGATGGAGAAAATTGAATGGGGTGAGTCACATTACATAAAGAATTACAAAGGACCTATTGCAATAGAGGGGAAGGACAAAGAAGATGAGAACCACATGAATATTACTCTCATCAGATTAGACCGAAAGTTAACATACATACACTCAGTTAAGTTGAGATAATTATCTTACCTTTCAAATATTAAAAGGGGAAAGGCAAAGGAGGTAGGAAAAGAAGAAATAACAGAAGTAAGAAGGGGAAAGTGAAAGGAGAAAGAAAGGGGAGGGGGTTGGATATACGGGGCAAACTCACTGAAGGTGGTGGTATTCAGAAACAAAATACTGGGGAATGTGGATAAATTGAAAAAGGTGGGAAAATATAAACAGAGGGAAAATAGTATGGGAGGCACTAAAGAGTCAGTAATTATAATTTTGAATGTGAATGGGATGAACTCTCTCATAAAATGTAAGTGAATAGCAGACTGGATTTATAAAAAAGAATCCTACAATATGCTGCTTATAAGGAACTCATTTGAAACAGAGAGATACATACAGAGTAAATGCAAAAGGTTGCAGCAAAATATGTTTTGCTTCAGCTAAAGTGAAAAAAGCAGGGGTAGCAAATCCTTATCTCACACAAAGGGACTGTAAAAATAAATCTCATTAAAAGAGATAAGGAAGGAAACTATATTTTCCTAAAAGATACCATAGACAATGAAGCAATTTCAATAGTAAATATGTACCAAGTGGTACAACATCCATATTTTTACAGGAGAAGTTGAATGAGTTATAGGAAGACAAAGACAGCAAAGCTCTATTGGTGGGAGACCTCAACCTCCTGCTCTCAGATTTAGATAAATCTAACCATAAAATAAATAAGAAGAAAGTTAAGGAGTGAAGTAAAATGTTAGAAAACCTAAATATGATAGACCTTTGGAGAAAGTTGAATGGGAATAGAAAGGAATATACTTGTTTCTTCAGTATATGGCACTTTCACAAAAAATTGATCATGTATTAGGACATAAAAACCTAGTAATCAAATGTAGAAAGGCAAAAATAGTGAATACCTCCTTTTTCAGATCAGACCTAAAGCTAATTGGAAACTAGATAACCTCATTTTAAAGAATGAGTGGATCAAGCAACAAATTATAGAAGAATTATAATTTCAAACTAGATAATGACAATAATGAGACAACATATCAAAACTTACAGGATACAGTCGATGCAGTTGTCAGGAGATATATCTTTAATTGGTCAAATGACTAAATTGGAGAAAAAGAAAATCAGTTAAGTAAATATGCAATTCAAAAAATTAGAGAAAGAGCAAATTAAAAAACCTCCAAATTAAATACCAAATTAGGAATTCTAAAAATGAAAGGAGAAATTAATAAAATTTAAAGTTAACAAAAATATTGAACATAACAAAAATAGAGTTGGTTTTATAAAAAAATCAACAAAATTGATAGACCTCTGGTTAATTTTATTTAAATAAAAGAAAACTAAATTGCTAATATCATAAAAGAAAAATATAAACTTACCACCAATGAAGAGGAAATGAAAGCAATAATGTGGAATTATTTTGCCCAGCTCTATGCTGATAAATGTGATTATCTAAGTGAAATGGGTGAGTATTTACAAAAAAAAAATTAGTTGCTCTGGTTAGTTGAAAAGAAAATTCAATATCTAAATAGTGTTATCTCAGAAAAAGAAATTTAGCAAGCCATTATTGAACTGCCTAAGAAAAAAATCTCTGGGGCCAGATGGATTTGCAAGTGAATTCTATCAAACATTTAAGGAACAATTGGTTCCAATTTTATATAAACTCTGGAAAAATAGGTGAAGATCAAACTCTGCCTAACTCTCTCTATGACATCAATATGGTGTGGATACCTAAACCAGGAAGAGTTAAAACAAAGAAAGAAAATTATTTACCTATCTCACTGATGTATATAGATGCAAAAAAACTTAAATAAAATCTTAGCAAAACAATTGCAAGTCATCACTAGGAAAATACATTATGACCAAATAGGATTTATCCCAGGAATTCAGGATTAATATTAGCAAAACTGTTAGTATAATTAATTATATCAATCAATAGATGCTGAAAAAGGTTTTGACAAAACATAGCACCATTCCTACTAAAAACACTAGAGAGTGCAGGAAAAAATGTATTGCTCCTTAGCATAATAAGCAGTATCTATCTGAAATGATCAACAATCATTATATCCAATGGGTATAGGCTAGAAGCATTCTAAACAAGATCAGGGGTGTAACAAGGATGCCCATTATCACCACAACTATTCAATATTGTATTAGAAATGTTAACTTCAGCAACAAGAGAAGAAAAAGAAATTGAAGGAATTAGAATTGGGATGGATGAGACAAAACTCTCACTCTTTGCAGATATCATGATGGCATATCTAGGAGAATCCCAAAAAAATGATCAAAATGCTACTAGAAATAATTAGCAACTTTAGCAAAGTCACATGATATCCAATAAATGCTCATGAATCTTTAACATTTCTATATATATGACTAGCAAGATACAGCAGAGAGTTAGAATGAGAAATCACATTCAAAATACCTTCAGACAATATAAACACTTGGGAGTCTGCCTACCAAGCAGAAACAGAAACTTTTTGAAAACAATAGCAAAACACTTCTCACACAAATAAAATCAGATTTAAATAACTGTGCAAATATCAACTGCTCATGGATAGGGAAAGCTAATATAATAAAAATGACAATTCTATGAAAATATAACTATTTATTTTTGTGCCCTACCAATTAAAATTCCAAAAATTATTTTGAGTTAGAAAAATTGTAAGTAAATTCAGCTTGGGAAATAAAAAGTCAAGAATTTCCAGGCATTTAATGAAAAAAATGCAAACAAAGATGGCTTAGCCCTACCAAATCTAAAATTATATTATAAAGCATCAGTCATAAAAACCATCTGTTATTGCTAAGAAATGGAGTGGTAGATCAATGAAATAGACTATTTGAAATACCAGGAAATGATTATAGTAATCTGCTGTTTGTTAAACCCAGAGTCCAGCTATTGGGATAAAAACTCTCTCTAACAAAAAACTGTTGGGAAAATTGGAAGTTAGTACAGCAGAAACTTGGATTAGACCAATGCCTCATACCCTATACCAAGATAAGATCAAAATGGATACAGAATTTAGACATAAAAGACAATATTATATGCAAACTAGGAGATAAAATAATAGTTTATTTGTCATATATAAAGAAAGGGAAGCAATTTATGAGCAATGAAGAAATGGAGAACATCATTAAAAACAAACTACATAATTTGATTACATTATATTAAAAAGCATTTGCAAAGACAAAACCACTGTAACCAAGATCAAAAGAAATGTAATAAATAGGGAAACAATTTTTACAACCAGTATTTCTGACAAAGTACTCATTTCTAAAATATACAAAGAACTGAGTCAATTAAAAAAACAAGCCATTCCCCAAATGATGTTAAAGGTTATGAAACAGAAATTTACAGATGAGGAAATCAGAGTGATCCTTAGTTACATGAAAAATTGCTGAAAATAACTACTTATTAAAGAATTGCAAATTAATGCATCTCTGAGGCACCACATCACACCTTTCAGACAAGCCAATATGATCAAAAGGACAATGCTTAATGTTGAAAGGGATGTAGGAAATCTGGGTCACTAATACATTGTTGTTGGAGCTGTGAATTCATCTAACCTATATGAAGAACAATCTGGATGTCTAAAGGCCAACAAAAATGTGCATACCCTTTGATCCAGCAATACCCACTACTGGGTCTATACCACAAAGAGATTATGAAAAAGAGCAGAAACATCACTTCATTGCTTTCATGTATGCAAAATCTTTTTTAAGTAAATGAAATCAAAGCTGTCCATTTGTATTTTATCATTTTCTACATCTGTTCTTTGGCCTTAAAATGATTCCATTCTCTAAAGGTATTACACACTATTCCTTGTTCTTCTAATTGACATATGACATCACCTTTTAGATCCATATCATATTATACCCATTTTGACCTTATCTTTGTATAGGGTATGATGTGTTTGTCTTTACCTAATTACTTCCATATTATTTTGCAGTTTTCTCAACAGTTTTTGTTAAATAATGATTTCTTAACACAGAAGTCTATGTCTTTGGCTATTTTAAAGAATAGAATACTATAATAATTATAACTTTTTCTTTTTTTTAACCTACTGAGCTACCACTATATTTCTTAGCCAACACCAAACAGTTTTTATTACTGCTACTTCATAATATAGTTTTTGAACTGGTAGAGCTATAGCACCTTCCATTGTATTTTTTTCACTCATTCTCTTGATACTCTTTGACATTTTCTTCCTCCAGAAGAATTTTCTTTCTATTTTTTCTAACTCTGTTAAACAATTTTTGGTAATCTCTAATGACACTGAATAAGCAATTTCATTTAAGTAGAATTGCCATTTTTATTATATTATCTCAGCCTGCCCATGAGAATTTGACAATTGTCCAAATTTTTAAATCTGATTTTGTTTGTGTGAATAGTGCTTTGTAAAATAGATAGCTTCTGGATTTGTCTTGGCTGTTAGATTGTCTACAATTCACATTAAATGGAATTTCCATTTCAATCACCTGCTGCTAGATTTTGTTGGTAGTATATAGAAATGCTTATGATTGATGTGGGTTTCTTTTATATCTTTCTACACTGTTATAGTTGTCAATTGTTTAAAGTAGGTTTTTAGTTTATTATCTAAGGACTCTATGTTTATACCATCATATCATCTGCAAAGAGTGAAAGAACTGTTTCCTCTTTACCTATTCTAATTCTTTCAATATCTTTTTCTTATGTTATTTCCAAAGTTAACATGTTCTAATATGATATTGAATAATAATGATGATAATGGACATTCTTGTTTCACTCCTCATTTTATTAGTTATGTTTCTAAATTATCCTTATTTCATACATTGTAACTGACGGGTTTTGACAGATAATAGTTATTATTTTAAGGAAATTTTTTATTTCTATGCTCTATAGTGCATTTTCATACCAATGAGTGCTTTCTTTTGTCAAAAACTTTTACAGCATCTGAGATAATCATACAATTTCAGCTGGTTTTATATTGATATTAATAGTCACTTTTCTGATTGTTTTCCCGATATTGAACCATATTTTGCATTTCTGTTATCAATCCTACATGTTCATAGTTTATTATCTTAGTGATTTTTTAATGTATTCTCTTTCCTAAAATTTTATTCATAATATTTGCACAAATATTCAATAGAAAAATTGGTCTATAATTTTCTTTGTTGATTTGGCTCTTCCTGGTATGGCATCAGCACCATATTAGTGTAAAAAAAAAGAATTTGGTAGAACTCCTTTTTCACTTGCTTTCATAATTATTTTACATATGATTAAAATTAATCATTCTTTACATATTTGAAAGAATTCACTTCTGAATTCATCTAACCCTGGAGATTTTTTTCTTAGGAAGTTCAATGATGGTTTGTTCAATTTATCAATTTTTTTTTCCTGAAATTGACTTGTTTAAGTAATTCTGTTAATCTGGACAATTTATGTTTTATAGATTTTGGTCTTTTAACATATTGTAAGACTTGATGGTATACATTTGAGCAAAATACCTCTGAATTATTAATTTAATTTCATCCTCATTGGTTGTGAATTCACCCTTCTCATTTTTGATACATTTCTTCTTTTCTTTTAATCAAATTAAACAAGTGTTTATCTATTTCAATGTGTTGTTTTTTCCATAAAGTCAACTTTCACTTTTAGTTTTTTAATTTGATAGTTTTCTTACTTTAAATTTTGTAATTGCTTCTTTTGAATTTCAAAATTTCAAAATTAGTAATTAATTGAACATTTTTAATTTGTTCTTTTTCTAATTTGTTTTGGTTGCATCATTGATCTGCATTTTTCTATTTTATCCATAGAGTTAATTCACAGTTTTTAAGGCAGAGTTCTAATATCTCTGGTTCACAGGGGCATACTTTCTGAAGCTTTCTTGGCTTGGGCTCGAGGGCCTGCTCATAGACCTTCTACAAATTGGAACCTACACTTGTGACATCATCACTGTTCTGGCATTGTACAAAGAGTCTACTGTCAGAGATTTAAGTCTTCACAAATGCCTTCTACTCCCGATATGGAGGTCTCTCAGTTGACCTGTTCAGTTACTGGTCTGCTGAACTGGGAACTAAGAACCTCAGTTTTTGAGCTGGGCCATGACTGAGAGCCTTCTGCCTTCCCTTCCCTTACACTGAACCATGCTTCCCTTACAACTGAATAGGATAGATCTTTCCTGAAATCTTTACAAGATAGCTTAAGCTAGAAAATGCTCCACACTGTCTTTTTGTGGGTTCTTTCATTTCAGAATCTATTTAGAGTTTCTAAGGATTAAAGTTTCTTAGGAAAATTTGGAAGAACTCAGAGAAGTTCCTATCCCTCTTGACTCCAACCCTATTTTTCCTTCTTTTGACAGTAATACCCAATTCTGATGTGTGTTGACTGTTTCCTTGTGTCTTTGAAGTCTAAATTTGCCAAAGTACAGTATCCCTTATCGTCTTAACTCAACATTAGGTTAGTAAGACTGTTGGGAGCCAGGGTCTCTGAGCTGTTTGACACAGTCGCAGCAAGAAGACTCAGCACAGTCACACTGACTGATGGAACAACATTTCCTTCTTCAATATATATAGGGATTCCATGTATACCCATATTTATAGGTCTATTATTGATTGCAAAACTTACTTATCCTAATAGTGGAATGACTATAAAGGAAGGATTTCAGAGAAATTCCTTGAAAAAAACAGATTGTGAACTCTGTCCAAATTTAACAGGACTGCCTCTCCCTGAGACATACAAAAGGCTTCAGCATTATGAAATCTTTGGAAGACACAGCACTGGGAGTTCCAGGAGATGTCAGAATATATACAGGGAAACCAGATACAAGATGAGTTAAATAGAATTCCAGGGAAATTAACAGTTTTC